>NW_028158262.1:82500-137710 GCF_964263955.1 Coregonus lavaretus | reverse complement strand
AAAGGAGAGAGAGAGCGAGAGAGAGAGAAAGAGGAAAGGAGAGAGAGAAAGAGAGAGAGAGAGATAAAGAGAGAAAGAGAAAAGGAGAGAGAGAGAAAGAGAGAGAGAGAGAGATAGAGAGAAAATGAGAGTGAGAGAGAGAGAGAAAGAAAGAAAGAAAGAAAGAAAGAGAGAAAGAGAGAGAGAGAGAAAGAGAGAGAGAAAGAAAGAGAGAGAGAGCGAGAGAGAGAGAAAAGGAGAGAGAGAGAGAGAAGAGAGAGAGAGAGAGAGAGAGAGAGAGAGAGAGAGAGAGAGAGAAAAGGAGAGAGAGAGAGAGAGAGAGAGAGAGAGAGAGAGAGATAGAGAGAAAGAGAGAGAGAGAGAGAGAGAGAGAGAGAGAGAGAGAGAGAGAGAGAGAGTGAGAAAGAGAGAGAGAAAGAGAGAAGGAGAGAGGTGTACATTTACAGAAAGAAGGTGGGTAGAGTCTAGGAGATTGGGTGAGGGGTGACAGGTAAAGGAGAACCGAGAGATCAACCACACACAGTTCACAGGTGATTCTACCAAGACCAGCCGCGTAGAGGTACAGTGTTAGGGTGCAGTGTTAGAGTGCTGTGTTAGGGTGCAGTGCAAGCCTACTGCTCTGAGCTGAGTGACAAGGAGTAAAATCAAATCAAAAATCAAATCAAATGTTATTGGTCACGTACACATAATTAGCAGATGTTATTGCGGGTGTAGCGAAATGCTTGTGTTACTAGCTCCAACAATGCAGTAATATCTAACAATACACAACAATACACACAAATCTAAAACGTAAAAGAATGGAATAAGCAATGTCGGAGTCCGGAGTATAAATACATAAATATATATATATATATACAGTACCAGTCAAAAGTTTGGACACACCTACTCATTCAAGGGTTTTTCTTTATTTTTACTATTTTCTACATTGTAGAATAATAGTGAAGACATCAAAACTTTGAAATAACACATATGGAATCATGTAGTGTTAAACAAATTGAAATATATTTTAGATTTTAGATTCTTCAAAGTAGCCACCCTTTGCCTTGATGACAGCTTTGCACACTCTTGGCATTCGCTCAACCAGCATCATGAGGAATGCTTTTCCAACAGTCTTTAAGGAGTTCCCACATATGCTGAGCACTTGTTGGCTGCTTTTCCTTCACTCTGCGGTCCAACTCATCCCAAACCATCTCAATTCGGTTGAGGTCGGGTGATTGTGGAGGCCAGGTCATCTGATGCAGCACTCCATCACTCTCCTTGTTCAAATAGCCCTTACACAGCCTGGAGGTGTGTTTTGGGTCATTGTCCTGTTGAAAAACAAATGATAGTCCCACTAAGCGCAAACCAGATGGGATGGTGTATCGCTGCAGAATGCTGTGGTAGTCATGCTGTTTAAGTGTGCCTTGAATTCTAAATAAATCAACAAATGTGTCACCAGCAAAGCACCCCCACACCATCACACCTGCTCCATGCTTCACGGTGGGAACCACACATGCAGAGATAATTTGTTCACCTACTCTGCGTCTCACAAAGACACAGTGGTTGGAACCAAAAATCTCAAATTTGGACTCATCAGACCAAAGGCCAGATTTCCACCGGTCTAATGTCCATTGCTTGTGTTTCTTGGCCCAAGTAAGTCTCTTCTTCTTATTGGTGTCCTTAAGTAGTGGTTTCTTTGCAGCAATTATGAAGGCCTGATTCACACAGTCTCCTCTGAACAGTTGATGTTGAGATGTGTCTGTTACTTGAGCATTTATTTGGGCTGCAATCTGAGGTGCAGTTAACTCTAATGAACTTATCCTCTGCAGCAGAGGTAACTCTGCGTCTTCCTTTCCTGTGGCGGTCCTCATGAGAGCCAGTTTCATCATAGCGCTTGATGGTTTTTACAACTGCATTTGAAGAAACTTTCAAAGTTCTTGACATTTTCTGGATTGACTGACCTTCATGTCTTAAAGTAATGATGGACTGTCGTTTCTCTTTGCTTATATGAGCTGTTCTTGCCATAATATGGATGTGGTATTTTACCAAATAGGGCTATCTACTGTATACCCCCCTACCTTGTCACAACACAACTGATTGGCTCAAACGCATTAAGAAGGAAAGAAATTCCACAAATGAACTTTTAACAAGGCACACCTGTTAATTGAAATGCATTCCAGGTGACTACCTCATGAAGCTGGTTGAGAGAATGCCAAGCGTGTGCAAAGCTGTCATCAAGGCAAAGGGTGGCTATTTGAAGAATCTCAAATAGAAAAAATATTTTGATTTGTTTAACACTTTTTTGGGTACTACATGATTCCATATGTGTTATTTCATAGTTTTGATGTCTTCACTATTATTCTACAATGTAGAAAATAGTAAAAATAAAGAAAAACCCTTGAATGAGTAGGTGTGTCCAAACTTTTGACTGGTTCTGTATATATATATATATATATATATATATATATATATATATATATATATATATATATATATATAAATAAATATATATGAGATGGGATTTATCGACACTATGGACAGTATATGGATAGAATATATAGTATATCTGTAGAATACGTAGGATAGAATAGTATATGTACAGCAATAGTTGAATAGGATGGCCTTGACTAGAATACAGTATATACATATGAAAACAGTATGTTAAACATTACTAAAGTGACCAATGTCCCATTATTTATGTTAAACATACGTAAATAGACAGAAGCTGCAGGGTTGACTCACCGGGTGGTAGACGGCTAGTGACAAGTGAAACACAGACACGAAAACAGAGGGAGGAATGTCTATCTACTGATCAAGCAGGGAAACCACTACCAGTTGTCCCATGCTAAGGAAAGACATGGCTAAGATAAATAAAGAAGGGAAGAAAGAGGAAGGAGTAGAAGAGCCGGTCCCATCATGCATGTGGCTGAAGCATCATCAACACCCAGAGGAAGGTCAAGTGTGTGAGTGTGTTACCTCCCAACTGATATACACCTATAGCTCCTGTCACTTTCATACACACCCATCCTCTCATCCTGTCTCAAGAGTGTGTGTGTGTGTGTGTGTGTGCGTGCTTGCGTGTGTGAGCTTGCGTGTTTGCGCACGTGGATGAGCTTTTGTGTGCATACCTTGCTCCATGGGTCCGATCTGCTCTGCCGATGGAGAGGGGGGTGGGGAGGGAGGCAGGTTGACAGAGTCCTCCACTGTGAAGGGAAAGAGACAGACAGGGTAGACAAGACATGGGTAGAGGGAAGATACACAACAAACCACATCAACAGCGCTGTGGCTGTATTGGACGTATGTGTGTGTCGGTGTGTGTGTCGGTGTGTGTGTCGGTGTGTGTGTGTTTGCGTGTCTCTGGGGAGTGTGTTGTCCGGCTGTGGGGATGTTCTGTTGTCTGGGAGACCTTTGTCGCAGCACATTTATGTGCATCCCAAATGGCACGCTATTTCTCTAGATGGGCCCTAGTCTAAAGTAGTGCACTACATAGGGAATAGGGTTCCATTTGGGACACAGCCTTAATCCCCCTGGTCTGATCCTCTATGATTGGATTAATGGGAAGGGTCTTTTCGCTGAGTCACTCTAGGCAGAGAATCTCCCATTCAGACTGAGAGAAAAGATAAACAGCGCTCAACGATTTGCTAAAGAGACTCTGAGGCAGAACAGATTATGGATATATTGAAGATATTGAGGATATTGAAGATGCAAGTTACTGAGCACATATTTAGAATGCATGTTGTACTCACGAGTAAATCAATAAAATTGTTGTCATGTGTTGTGATACAGTAAGTATGCGTGTCATAGTCATTTGACCTGTAACATAACCCTAATAACATTGGCTTAAAACTACAGTCTGGGATTAGAAAAACCACAAAATGGCCGCCGTGCCACTTTTGTTTGGTCCTACAGCTGAGGGATTAGGCTAGGTAAATGTAACCCCTCTGAAACTGGATGTGTAAATGGATGTACCAAACGCAGACCGTGGCTTTAATAAGAGCCAGAGAGCACCAGCAAAACGGCAGTCATTGCTAAAGACTATCCTAACAGCCAAATGGCACCAACAGCACAATGATGATGTAATGGTACGGCCAGGGAAAGAGGATTGACAGACACCTTCCCTTACCCTGCAGTATGTCCCATGCCACTCACGGGGGCCACCGTAAATTTGTTACTGTAGCCTGGTATGAGCCTATCAGTGTGACCCTTTTCACACCTATCGTGCTGACCTGACATGGCTCTGCTCAGTAGTGTGAAGAAGGTGTTATAGGGAACTCTGTCACTAAGGCCTACCTGAGGGCAGTCTCCTAGTAGAGTCCTGCTGCTCCTGCTCCTGCTTGAGCACAGCCACCGCCTCTGCTGTCACCTCCTCAACTATATGGGCTGACACTTGCTCTGCACGCGGACACACATACACACACACACACACACACACACATATAGAAACGCAGACACAGACACACACACACATATAGAAACGCAGACACAGACACACATACACACCCAGGCAGGCAGACAAACAAACATTGAGACACATGTATGGAGGACACACACATGGGGACACACGCATGGGGGACACACGCATGGGACACACACACATGGGACACACACACATGGGACACACACGCATGGGGGACACACGCATGGGGGACACACACGGGGGACACACGCATGGGGGGGACACATGCACAAGCTCACAAACACCTGCTCTAACCTCTGTCCTTTAGGACCATGCCAATGTGCTACTCTGTTACAATAAACCCAATCTGAAGGACAAAGCCTGTCCTTTAGACAGTCACACCCTTTCTTACCAGCAAGTCTTATTGTAATCGTAGAATCAGCCTACTGTACACGTCTACAGGTAAACCACAAACTCCAATGAGGTCCCTAAAACCCTGTAGGGATACAGCTCCAGCTATTTCCCTCAGGAAACCTCAATTAGGCTGCATGGTAACACCTACCGCTTCAGTTAAGAGGTGGCTATACCCCTCCAGTGCTCTCTCACCTGCTGTCGCCGTGTGTCCTCCGTGATAGCCGTTCTCTCTGTAGGAGGAGTAGCCGTTCTCTCCGTGGCCAGCGAGGGCAGCTGATTGGTCCTGGGCTCCGTTAGTGGGAGGGGCCCAGTGAGAGGAGCTGTTGTCCTCGGGCTGCCGACTGTCTGCCATGACAACTAGACACTGGAGAGGAAAGAGAGGGGGGAAGGAGTGGGGAGAGAGAGAGAGGGTGAGGGAAAATGAAGAGGGGGGTGAGAGATAGGGGGTAGAGAGAGAGGGAGAGAGGAAGATGGAGGAGGGGGGATTGAGAAATAGAGAGAGAGAGAGAGAGAGAGAGAGAGAGAGAGAGAGAGAGAGAGAGAGAGAGAGCATACAAGAGATTAGAGCAATAAAAAGACTGGCAGTTCAAATCAATCAGTAAATTACACTGCAGTATTGCACAACCCCCACACCAAGCCTCTATCATGCACAAAGGGACACTTCCTAGTGTCCTCAGTATAAAATCTGCCTGGCATATACTTGGCATACCTAGGGCCTAAGGCAGGGGTAGGCAACAGGAAAGGGTCAGGAAATCTGTCACTATATAGAGGTAGGCCACCAGTTTGAGCTCAACCAGCACGTAGACTATATGCCCTTGTCTCTGCTCAACATCCCACATCCCACTGGGTGAGACAGGGACAGAGGCCTGTGAGAAATCAGTGGAATGGTATCAAACATGGTTTCTTTGTGTTTGATGCCATTCCATTAGCTCCGATCCAGACATTATTATGAGCCGTCCTCCCCTCAGTAGCCTCCTCTGGGAATGGGGTTATGTTTGAGGAAGGGGGTTATGTTTGAGGAAGGTAGTTATATTTGAGGAAGGGGGTTATGTTTGAGGAAGGGGGTTATATTTCAAGAAGGGGGTTATGTTTGAGGAAGGGGGTTATGTTTGAGGAAGGGTGTTATGTTTCAGGAAAGGGGTTATGTTTGAGGAAGGTAGTTATGCTTGAGGAAGGGGGTTATGTTTGAGGAAGGTATTTATGTTTGAGGAAGGGGGTTATGTTTCAGGAAAGGGGTTATGTTTGAGGAAGGGGGTTATGTTTGAGGAAGGGGGTAATGTTTGAGGAATGGGGTTATTTTTGAGGAAGGGGGTAATGTTTGAGGAAGGGGTTGTTTGAGGAAGGGGGTTATGTTTGAGGAAGGGGGTTATGTTTGAGGAAGGGGGTTATGTTTGAGGAAGGGGTTATGTTTGAGGAAGGGGGTAATGTTTGAGGAAGGGGTTATGTTTGAGGAAGGGGTTATGTTTGAGGAAGGGGGTAATGTTTGAGGAAGGGGTTATGTTTGAGGAAGGGGTTATGTTTGAGGAAGGGGGTAATGTTTGAGGAAGGGGGTTATGTTTGAGGAAGGGGGTTATGTTTGAGGAAGGGGGTTATGTTTGAGGAAGGGGGTTATGTTTGAGGAAGGGGGTTATGTTTGAGGAAGGGTGTTATGTTTCAGAAAAGGGGTTATGTTTGAGGAAGGTAGTTATGCTTGAGGAAGGGGGTTATGTTTGAGGAAGGTATTTATGTTTGAGGAAGGGGGTTATGTTTCAGGAAAGGGGTTATGTTTGAGGAAGGGGGTTATGTTTGAGGAAGGGGGTAATGTTTGAGGAATGGGGTTATGTTTGAGGAAGGGGGTAATGTTTGAGGAGGGGTTATGTTTGAGGAAGGGGGTTATGTTTGAGGAAGGGGGTAATGTTTGAGGAATGGGGTTATGTTTGAGGAAGGGGGTAATGTTTGAGGAAGGGGTTGTTTGAGGAAGGGGGTTATGTTTGAGGAAGGGGGTTATGTTTGAGGAAGGGGGTAATGTTTGAGGAAGGGGTTATGTTTGAGGAAGGGGGTAATGTTTGAGGAAGGGGTTATGTTTGAGGAAGGGGTTATGTTTGAGGAAGGGGGTAATGTTTGAGGAAGGGGTTATGTTTGAGGAAGGGGTTATGTTTGGGTGAATGAGGAAGACAACCAGAGAAGGACTAGTATAGAAGGACTAGACCCATCACAAGTCCTCATAAGGCTGTGTGGAGCATGGACCACCTGTCTCACTGTCAGCCCTAACATGCTCAAATCAACAACAACAGCGACAACGACAACAACGACAACAGCAACAACAACAACAACAACATGGGCTACAGTCTGATTCTCTTCTCCCCATGTCTGCACTTGTATACTTCCCCTCAAGGATTTAAAAGGAATGGACTGTTGTGAGGTAAATGGTGAAAACTCCCTCAAGACATGCTTGTACCAATTCGATGCTTTTAAATGCATGAGGGGGAGTGAAGGAGCGCACACTTCTGTAGAAGGGTAGAGGAATGGGAACGCAGACAAGGCTTTATTCCAGCCACTCAGTATTGCGTTGGGGGTTGTAAATAACAAACACAATTCACATGAAGTTGTAAACACATTAACTGGACTCTGCAGCCTTTACAATTCAATTGGGAGTTTAAAGAGAAACAGATTTGATTTGTCTCGTGCCCTCTCGCCTTAGCAGTAAGATTCATGCATATTATTATCCAGTGGAGATGCCAGAATGAGGAGTCAACACACACACACTGAGACACCATAAGGAGGTGGTTACCATGGTAACAGGCCCTCCAAGTCAGCTGGAATCCCACAGATGGGCCTGACAGGCCTCTAAGTACCTACACACACATGCACACACACACACGCACGCACACACACGCACACACCTTGTCCATCTGCACATGGCAGGGAGACAGCTCTCATTATCTGTGATTCCCCACATCATCAGATGTATTCAACCCTCAGTCAGGGTACAGAAAACCATGTATCCTATGTACTGTACCTGTATTAAGGGCTAGGATCACTGTCATCATTAAGTACCTTGTTCTTGATTCAGGATGGATATAAAGGGTTCTAATGTGGCAGCTTTTTCAACTAAGCCAGTGTGGTTAGCTCCCTTGCAGCTCAGGGATGGTCAATGGATGCATTCTCATGGGTACCTTCTCTCCAGCTGCAGCAGCAATCTTCCACATGATCAACTACTGAATTAACCAGTGTCTGATGTCTGATATCTCTCTCTCTCTCTCTCTCTCTCTCTCTCTCTCTCTCTCTTCTCTCTCTCTCTCTCTCTCTCTCTCTCTCTCTCTCTCTCTCTCTCTCTCTCTCTCTCTCTCTCTCTCTCTCTCTCTCTCTCTCTCTCTCTCTCTCTCTCTTCTGTCTTTCTGTCTCTCTCTCTCTCACCCCCTTCCCCCCCTCTCTCTCTTTCTCACACCCCCCTCCCCCTTCTCTCTCTCTCTCTCTCTCTCCCTCCTATCCTTCCTCAGAAGCTTCCATCACCCTTATCTCTCTCTCTTTCCTTCTCTCTACGGTCCTGGCAGGGCCAATGTCTGCTGTAGTGGGTTAGAAGGAGCTGGTTGAGAGGATGAGATCTCTCTGTGTGATCAACAGAAGAAAGAAAAACCCTAATGCGACACTCAGAAAGAGAGAGAGAGAGAGAGAGAGAGAGAGAGAGAGAGAGAGAGAGAGAGAGAGAGAGAGAGCGAGACAGAGAGAGAGAGAGAGAGCGAGACAGAGAGCGAGACAGAGAGAGAGAGAGAGAGCGAGACAGAGAGAGAGAGAGAGAGAGAGAGAGAGAGAGAGAGAATCGAAGCCTAAGGAATGTCTAGCCTAGCTGTTGCTAAGGAGAAAGTGTGATTTGCTGAGTCTACATTTACAGCACACCGCTAGGGAGATGAGGAGGAATTAGCATCTCATTGACCTGAGAAGGAAAGGCTGTTTCCATATCCTTGTGATCCAGACATGCTATTATTGTACAAACTAGACCTGGAATCAAACAGTATTTGAAATCTTTAGGTCTGGCTGCAATGTCAGATGGGTGGAGTTTGCATTGTTGGTTCAATTGCACAAGGCAAGCTCAATCACGCTATGATTAGTATTTGAAACGTAGTATTTTAAAGATTTCAGATACTATTTGAAGCCAGGTCGTGTGCAAATAGAAGACATTGTTTGTTTGTTACCTGAGTAGACATATCACCACATCCCTCACTGTCTCACTATTTATCCCCATTTCTCTCTGAAAAAATATCCACCATCTCTTCTCCACCCTCTCTTTCTCTCCTCATATCTTGTCGCTGTACCCTCAAGACCTGTTTCTCTAGCCATGCCTCGTCAGTCCTGTCTGGGCTAACATCATCCGACTACCCTCTCTCCCCCTGTCCGTGCCCACCCCCCATTACACATGTATCAGTCCCCCCTGTGTGACAGGGCACAAAAACACCCACACAAACAGTGGGAGAAAGAGGGTTAGTGCCTAACTGTCGAACAGTCTAATACCTCACATTCAGAAGCAGGCGGAAAATCTCTTTTCATCCCTTTGTACTCTGAGATGAGACGACATCAGTCACACATGGAAGGACGATCATAACCAGAAAATAGGCTTTGACTGGAGATGTTCCTGTCATCTCTGTTACTGTCATCTCTGTTACTGTCATCTCTGTTATTGCCATATATTTTACAGTGCAATTTATTCCGTATAAGCCTTAGTAAACCGTGCAGGCAGTATGCAGGCCAGACTGGGCTAGTTCTCCCTGGTTGGAACATGCAGGGCCTGGCTATCATGTGCCAGCAGATACAGTACACAGTGAGGGATAGGAGAGAGAGAGAGAGAGACAGAGAGGACAGGACGCCTCAGGAGCTATATGAGTTAAACCCAGGTCAGTAGGCATCAAGCTCTCTCCCTCCGTCTCTCTCTCTCCCTCCCCTCTATTGTCTCTCTCTTTCCCACCCTCCTCTTCTCCCACTACCTCTCTCTCCAACTCCTCTCTCTCTCTCTCTCTCTCTCTCTCTCTCCAACTCCCCTCTCTCTCTCTCTCTCTCTCTCTCTCTCTCTCTCTCTCTCTCTCATAAGCCCTGTCCCCCTCCTGCTCCTCTACTGGGTCAATCTTCATGCCTCCCTGAGTTCTGCTCATCAGAATGTCATCTGCCATTTAGGAGACAGAATTCCTGCCAGTGCCAGCCAATCACAGTTGCTCAGATCAACCTGCCCCTGTAATCCTTGTGGTTTGTGAGGACACCGTCTTCCCCAACCTCCATTGTGGGAACGGAGGGGGCATACAAGGACATACATAGGTCCTTACATCAACCCTTGTTAGCTATAGTTTCATTGTGTGTAGATGTGCAGGGTGTCATACATCTTGTTCTGGAGGCAGCTCTGCTAGTGGTCACTAGCTGGCACAGACATAAAGTCATAAAATCTGATTTTAAACATAACCCTAACCACACTGCTAACCCTAATGCCTCTAACCCTAACCCTAACCACACTGCTATCCCTAATGCCTCTAACACTAACCCTAACCACACTGCTAACCCTAATGCCTAACCCTAACCACACTGCTAACCCTAATGCCCAACCCTAATCTTAACCACACTGCTAACCCTAATGCCTAACCCTAACCTTAACCACACTGCTAACCCTAATGCCTCTAACCCTAACCCTAACCACACTGCTAACCCTAATGCCTAACCCTAACCTTAACCACACTGCTAACCCTAATGCCCAACCCTAACCCTAACCACACTGCTAACCCTAATGCCTAACCCTAATCCTAACCACACTGCTAACTCTAATGCCCAACCCTAACCTTAACCACACTGCTAACCCTAATGCCCAACCCTAACCACACTGCTAACCCTAATGCCCAACCCTAACCCTAACCACACTGCTAACCCTAATGCCCAACCCTAACCCTAACCACACTGCTAACTCTAATGCCCAACCCTAACCACACTGCTAACCCTAATGCCTCTAACCCTAACCTTAACCACACTGCTAACCCTAATGCCCAACCCTAACCACACTGCTAACCCTAATGCCTCTAACCCTAACCCTAACCACACTGCTAACCCTAATGCCCAACCCTAACCACACTGCTAACCCTAATGCCCAACCCTAACCCTAACCACACTGCTAACCCTAATGCCTCTAACCCTAACCTTAACCACACTGCTAATCCTAATGCCTAACTACAGATCCCCTGGTTCGATTCCAGGCTGTATCACAACCGGCCGTGATTGGGAGTCCCATAGGGCGGCGCACAATTGGCCCAGCGTTGTCCGGGTTTGGCCGGTGTAGGCCATCATTGTAAATAAGAATTTGTTCTTAACTGACTTGCCTGGTTAAATAAAGGTAAAATAAAAAAATACAAATAAACTGCTAACCCTAATGCCTAACCCTAACCTTAACCACACTGCTAACCCTAATGCCTCCATCCCTAACCTTAACCACATTGCTAACCCTAATGCCTCTAACCCTAACCACACTGCTAACCCTAATGCCTCTAACTCTAACCTTAAATGAAGACCAAAAAGCTCATTTATGTTTTCATAAAACATTTTAATAAAGCCAATTTTGACTTTAGAGCCCATCTAGGGGGAAATGGCTCAGTTCTGCCTCCAGGGCTAGACTCATGACAATAAACATCAACCTGCTGCAGATTGTCACGCCCTGGCTCTGGGGACTATGTTATGTTGAGTCAGGGTGTGTAAGTCTATGTTTGTATTTCTATGTTGGCCTGAGTGACTCCCAATCAGAGGCAATGAGTGTCAGCTGGTTGTCTCTGATTGGGAGCCATATTTAACTGTCTGTCTTTTCACTTTGTGTTTGTGGTTTCTTGTTCCGTGTTTGTTGGTTTATGTAACCAGGGACGTCACGTTTCGTTTTTGTTGTTTTGATCGTGTGATCATCTTGATAAAATAAAATGTTCGCATTCAACGCTGCGCCTTGGTCCTCCTCATTGGTAGACGACCGTGACACAGATGTTCACCTTTGTCAAGGTTTAGGATAATAGCATCTCATACATTTATGGTGACTCAGCAGAGACAGCAGTCAAGGAAGAATGCTAGTAGAATACAAGCACAGTGAAGTGTGAATGAACAGTATTCAGCAAGGACGTCTTCAGTGAGGTGAAACATTCAGGACGCTATTGTACACGTCAGACAATCATCAATCATATCTGTACATACAGTGCCTTCAGAAAGTATTCATACCCCTTGACTTATTCCACATTTTGTTGTGTTACAGCCTGAATTCAAAATGGATTAAACATATTTTTTTATCTCACCCATCTACACACAATACCCTGTAATGACAAAGTGAAAACTTGTTTTTAGACATTTTTGCACATGTATTGAAAATGAGTCAATACTTTGTAGAAGCACCTTTAGCAGCGATTACAGCTGTGAGTCTTTCTGGGTAAATCTCCAAGAGCTTTCCACACCTGGATTGTGCAACATTTGCCCATTATTATTTTCTAAATTCTTCAAGTTCTGTCAAATTGGTTGTTGATCATTGCTAAAAAAACATTTTCAGGTCTTGCCATAGATTTTCAAGTAGATTTAAGTAAAAATTGTAACTCGGCCACTCAGGAACATTGCGTCTTCTTGGTAAGCAACTCCAGTGTTGATTTGGCCTTGTGTTTTAGGTTATTGTCCTGCTGAAAGGTGAATTAATCTCTCAGTGTCTGGTGGAAAGCAGACTGAACCAGGTTTTCCCCTAGGATTTTGCCTGTGCTTAGCTCTATGTTTCTTTTTTATCTTGAAAAACTCTCCAGTTCTTAACGATTAAAAGCATACCCATAATATGCTTGAAAATATGGAGAGTGGTACTCAATGTATTGTATTGGATTTGGCCCAAACATAACAATTTGTATTTAGGACAAAAAGTTAATTTCTTAGCCACATGTTTTGCAGTATTACTTTAGTACCTTGTTGCAAACAGGAGGCATGTTTTGGAATATTTGTATTCTGCACAGGCTTCCTTCTTTTCACTCTGTCAATTAGGTTAGTATTGTGGAGTAACTCAAATGTTGATCCATCCTCAGTTTTATCCTATCACAACCATCAAACTCCGTAACTGATTTAAAGTCACCATTGGCCTCATGGTGACATTCCTGAGAGGTCTCCTTCCTCTCCGGCAACTGAGTTAGGGAGGGCGCCTGTATCTTTGTAGTGACTGGGTGTACGGATCACCATCCAAAGTGTAATTAATATATTCAAAGTCTGCATTTTCTTTTTTTACCAATCTACCAATAGGTGCCCTTCTTTGCAAGGCATTGGAAAACTTCCCTGGTCTTTGTGGTTGAATCTGTGTTTGAAATTCACTGTTCAACTGAGCGACGTTATAAATAATTGTATGTGTAGGGTACAGAGATGAGGTAGTCATAAAAAATTATGTTAAACACTATTATTGTACACAGAGTGAGTCCATGCAACTTATTATGTGACTTGTTAAGCATATTTTTACTCCTGAACTTATTTAGGCTTGCCATTACAAAAGGGTTGAATACGTATTGACTCAAGACATTTCAGCTTTTAATTTTTTATTAATATGTTAACATTTTGGAAAACATAATTTTAAATTCAGGCTGTAACGCAAAACAAAACGTGGAAAAAGTCAAGCGGTGTGAATACTTTCTGAAAGCACTGTATCTGTTCTACCCCAAGTGTCCAAAGCAGAGCACACACACACACACGTTATGTTCTTCTATCCTTATGGGGACCTAAAATTAATTTCCATTCAAAATCCTATTTTCCCTAAGCCCTAAACCTAACCCTTACCATAACCCTAACCTTAACCCGTAACCCTAACCCAAAACCTAACTCCTAACCCTAACCCTAACCCTAAACCTAAACCTAACCACTAAGCTTAAAATAGCCTTGGATATGGGAAATGAATTTTCCTTGTTTTACTATCCTTGTGGGGACTTTTGTGTATTTTAGGTCCCCACAAGGATAGAAGAACTAAACCCCCCCCCCCCCCCCCCCACACACACACACACATTGGATGATGTCTTCATATTCCATGCTGGGTGGAGGATGTGTGACGGCCTCAAAGAGCCCATCGTGGCTTCAGTTAATCCCTGGGCTGGGTTCTCTCCACCCCTACACTGACTCAGTGGGCCCTCTCATTACATCTCCCTACAGAAACCACTGACCGGAAAAGATGGCACTGGGCTGAACTGTTAGCTGGAGGCAGGGAAAGCCAAACAGGGTGAAAAGTCCATTAAATTCCATTAATGGGGTGTTTTAAGAACTTGTTCGATATTGAGACTGGCTGTGGATGTACATGTCGAATGAGACTGGCTGTGGATGTACATGTAGAATGAGACTGGCTGTGGATGTACATGTAGAATGAGACTGGCTGTGGATGTACATGTAGAATGAGACTGGCTGTGGATGTACATGTAGAATGAGACTGGCTGTGGATGTACATGTAGAATGAGACTGGCTGTGGATGTACATGTAGAATGAGACTGGCTGTGAAAAAACAAAACAACTGTTTACAGCTGAAAACAACATAATTTGGGCCTGCCTGCCTGCCTGCCTGCCTGCCTGCCTGGGCCCTGTAATGTTTCAATACATTTTGTCCCTATTGAACACGGCCCAGGTTTGACGTCAGCACAAGGTAAATGTAGAGATGTTCTAATGTTCCCTGCTGTTGCTGCATTGCAGAGCTCTGTCTCCAGCTGCAGCCAGTCAACCATTCAGTTAGTCAGCCAGCCAGTCAGAAAGCCAGACAGTCAGCCATGTCAGACAGCCAGACAGACAGCCAGCCAGGTCAGACAGTCAGACAGCCAGCCAGCCAGGGCAGAAAGCCAGACAGTTAGCCATGTCAGACAGCCAGTCAGCCAGCCAGCCAGCCAGGGCAGCCAGCTATGCCAGCCAGTCAGCCAGCCAGGGCAGACAGCCAGGTCAGACAGCCAGACCAGCCAGTCAGCCAGCCAGCCAGCCAGCCAGCCAGGGCAGACAGCCAGGCCAGCCAGTCAGCCAGCCAACCAGGTCAGCCAGCCAGCCAGGTCAGCCAGCCAGCCAGCCAGGTCAGACATGCCTTTAAACCAAACAAAGACATTAGTGCAGCAGTCTACTATAGGACCTTCCATAACAACAGTAAGAAAGTGACAGCATTACAGTCATTAGACCTGCAGGACATTTACTTACAGCTATCGCTCTCTCAACAGAGTACTGTGTGTGTGTGTGTGTGTGTGTGTGTGTGTGTGTGTGTGTGTGTGTGTGTGTGTGTGTGTGTGTGTGTGTGTGTGTGTGTGTGAGTGTGAGTGTGAGTGTGTGTGTGTGTGTGTGTGTGTGTGTGTGTGTGTGTATGTGCATGGCCAGGGTCAGGAAGTGGTGCCTACTCCATGGGTCATACAGACAGACATGACCTGACCAGAGGCCTTCACACTCCCACTAATGGACGTCAGGCTAAGTGCCTATCAGGCTAAGTGACATCAATAACTCAATAATACCCTGTTGCTGGTCAGTGTTCAAGGGAATAAAACCAATCATGGCCTCTCTGGACTGTTGGACTGTTTCTAAACTTTGATTGGTCAGGTTGGACTGTTTCAAAGATCTGATTGGTCAGGTTGGTTTGTTTCTAAGTTCTGATAGGTCAGGACAGGAGCAGATCACTTCTACTGCTGTTGGGCTGTCTGGCTAATAACCTACACTGGGATTTTAACATGTTTTCTGTTGGCTGTGGGACTACTGGTGAGAGAACAGGTTTATAGTGTCCACACTCACAGGTAAAGCACACAATTGCTGTCAGTAACTTTCTGGCCATGAGAAACACACTGCTGCTAACATTGCAACATTGAGTAAGTGCCAGTAAATGTCTATAACATATCAATAAAACCTTAATGGATCCTCATCAACTCAAATGGAATGGAGATTGAGAAGCAATAAGACAGACTATAAATGGATCTGCTAGTATAAGGGCTATATCCTAGATCCTCTAACACATCCATGTTATCAAGGACTCAATTACCCACAATACCCCTTTATCCTCATTCTAAAGGATATCATACACACGATTACCCTTTGTCCCTTTATATACCCTGGTAACTACAGTACTGGTACGCTTGAGCAGAGCCACTTAACCATTACTACTGAGGTCTGATGACTCATGGAAGAGCTAGTGATGAAGACACAGAACTGCATTCTGGGAAAGTTCAGCAGTCTAACACTCCTGCTACTCTATTGAACGAACTCTGATTCCAGTAATGATGTGTCATAATGATGTGTTCCAGGACCATATTGGAGATAAATGTTATTTCATAATTTCATGTGTTATCCTCTGAGGAAAATAAATCAATAAATGTTTTTACAAAACAAACAAACATGGATATGCCAAAAAATTGATGTTTTATTGTCACATACACCGGATAGGTGCAGTGAAATGTGTTGTTTTACAGGGTCAGCCATAGTAATACGGCACCCCTGGAGCAAATTAGGGTTAAGTGCCTTGCTCAAGGGCACATCGACAGATTTGCAGGGTAACTGGAGTGAACTATGGGGCTATAGTATGGCCAGACATTATCTATGGCTACAATGGATCATCAACCTGTGTTCTCTGTGTTTAGTCAAATTAACATACATATGTAGGATCTTAATTTGAGCACTCTTTTGTTGCTGTAAATTTTCCTGCACATCAGGAAATGCAAAGCTGTAGTGTATTAGAGGTTTAAAACGGCTTTTAAAGTTTGTAATTACTACTTTAAAATGTCAGACTTGATTTGCCTTAACTAAAAATGTATCAACCCCTACAAAAAACGTCCATTAATTATAATCCACATAATTCACATTTCCTGTTGCTGCAGGATTATTTCCCTGTTGTAGTAAACTGGCTCACATTAATATCCTACATCTGTACAGTAATTTCACCTCAAGCTCTCTTTACAAGTGTTTGTTCTCTCTGGTCTTACCTGATGAGTTGCTAATCGACTTAACCACTTCTGAACACAATGGTAGGAATCAGAGGACTGATGAGGAAAACCTCCTGGTTACACCTATAGGGAGAGATAGAGAGAATTAAGAATGTTAGCACAAACAGAGAAACACACAGTCAAATACACACACTGGGATGAACACACACACACACATACACACCCCTTGCCAGATCACCATTCACCCTACTATAAATCATGTCCGTGGTTGAGTGGCTGGATACTGTATCAGACTAAAAGTATGTCCTGAATAAGAGAGGTTACTCTACTCACAAACAATGGTTGGATTAATGTTCCTGGCAGACTTATAGAGGACTACAGGTGGAGCAGTTAAGCTGATCAGTGTTTTCCCTGAAGTATGCTACTTAAGCTGCAGAGTGGAGCAGTGGGCCAAGGACGGAGGCTTTCATGTAGAAACCTCCTAGTTTGACTAAGAGTATTTGTGAGTGATCCTAGCTACTCTGTCTAGGAGCAATAAGCCTGGACTGTATTAAGCATCCCAATCTCTATAGCAGACTTCTATGGGCAGCACTATGGGTTAGAGAGGCAATCTACAATTACTACAACAAGTCCTCACATTCATCCACCAGCGACGAGGGTGCTCCATGTGAGCACCTCCACCACAGATAAGAACAATGGGTTTGTTTGCCCCCAGCGACAGACAGACAGTCTGGTTCTTAGGCTGGGAGCCTCTCCAGGGAGCTGGTTCCACATTCATCACCCCAGCACAGTCAGGGGCCCCTGGCAGGAACAAGCGCTTCAACATGGCCATTCACTATGATCATTACAGCTACAGGGGAGAGGGGAGAGGAGGGGAGAGAGGGGGGAGACAGGAAGAGGGGAGACAGGAAGAGGGGAGAAGGGGAGAGGGGAAGGGTGACAACCAACCCAACCAGGCCTGGGGATGTAACCTTGTTGTTTTGCCAACAATCCCCAGCAACATGTCAAAGTGAGTTTCTAGGATTCTAAGGATTCTCCGTATTCACACGGGGTATCAGCCAAGGATTAGTGGAGCTTGTGGAAATGCAGACCTGTGTGTTGTCGACACATCTCTGGGTCTGATGAGGTATCACTAGTGTAGTGAGGTTGTTGACACATCTCTGTGTCTGATGAGGTATCTCTCTAGTGTAGTGATGTTCTTGACACATCTCTGGGTCTGATGAGGTATCTCTCTAGTGTAGTGATGTTGTTGACACATCTCTGGGTCTGATGAGGTATCTCTCTAGTGTAGTGATGTTCTTGACACATCTCTGGGTCTGATGAGGTATCTCTAGTGTAGTGATGTTCTTGACACATCTCTGGGTCTGATGAGGTATCTCTAGTGTAGTGATCTTCTTGACACGTCTCTTGGTCTGATGAGGTATCTCTCTAGTGTAGTGATGTTCTTGACACATCTCTGGGTCTGATGAGGTATCTCTCTAGTGTAGTGATGTTGTTGACACATCTCTGGGTCTGATGAGGTATCTTTAGTGTAGTGATGTTCTTGACACATCTCTGGATCTGATGAGGAATCTCTAGTGTAGTGATGTTCTTGACATATCTCTTGGTCTGATGAGGTATCTCTCTAGTGTAGTGATGTTGTTGACACATCTCTGGATCTGATGAGGTATCTCTCTAGTGTAGTGATGTTCTTGACACATCTCTGGGTCTGATGAGGTATCTCTAGTGTAGTGATGTTCTTGACACATCTCTTGGTCTGATGAGGTAACTATAGTGTAGTGATGTTCTTGTCACATCTCTTGGTCTGATGAGGTATCTCTAGTGTAGTGATGTTCTTGACACATCTCTTGGTCTGATGAGGTATCTCTCTAGTGTAGTGTTGCTGCATCCTGTTCATGTTAAAGAAGCACTGTGAAGGGCATTTCTGCTCTTTCTCTGTCTGTCGCTCTGTGTGTGTGTGTGTGTATATACAGTTGAAGTCAGAAGTTTACATACACTTAGGTTGGAGTCATTAAAACTTGTTTTTCAACCACTCCACACATTTCTTGTTAACAAACTATAGTTTTAGCAAGTCGGTTAGGACATCTACTTTGTGCATGACACAAGTATTTTTTTCAACAATTGTTTACAGACAGATTATTTCACTTATAATTCACTGTATCACAATTCCAGTGGGTCAGAAGTTTACATACACTAAGTTGACTGTGCCTTTAAACAGCTTGGAAAATTCCAGAAAATGATGTCATGGCTTTAGAAGCTTCTGATAGGCTAATTGTCATCATTTGAGTCAATTGGAGGTGTACCTGTGGATGTATTTCAAGGCCTACCTTCAAACACAGTGCCTCTTTGCTTGACATCATGGGAAAATCAAAAGAAATCAGCCAAGACCTCAGAAAAAAAATTGTAGACCTCCACAAGTCTGGTTCATCCTTGGGAGCAATTTCCAAATGCCTGAAGGTACCACGTTCATCTGTACAAACAATAGTACGCAAGTATAAACACCATGGGACTAGGCAGCCGTCATACGCGCTCTGTCTCCTAGAGTTGAACGTACTTTGGTGCGAAAAGTGCAAATCAATCCCAGAACAACAGCAAAGGACCTTGTGAAGTTGCTGGAGGAAACAGGTACAAAAGTATCTATATCCACAGTAAAACGAGTCCTATATCGACATAACCTGAAAGGCCGCTCAGCAAGGAAGAAGCCACTGCTCCATAACCGCCATAAAAAAGCCAGACTACGGTTTGCAACTGCACATGGGGACAAAGATCGTACTTTTTGTAGAAATGTCCTCTGGTCTGATGAAACAAAAATAGAACTGTTTGGCCATAATGTTTGGAGGAAAAAGGGGGGAAGCTTGCAAGCCGAAGAACACCATCCCAACCGTGAAGCACGGGGGTGGCAGCATCATGCTGTGGGGGTGCTTTGCTGCAGGAGGGACTGGTGCACTTCACAAAATAGATGGCATCATGAGGAAGGAAAATTATGTGGATATATTGAAGCAACATCTCAAGACATCAGTCAGGAAGTTAAAGCTTGGTTGCAAATGGGTCTTCCAAATGGACAATGACCCCAAGCATACTTCCAAAGTTGTGGCAAAATGGCTTAAGGACAACAAAGTCAAGGTATTGGAGTAGCCATCACAAAGCCCTGACCTCAATCCTATAGAAAATGTGTGGGCAGAACTGAAAAAGCGTGTGCGAGCAAGGAGGCCTACAAACCTGACTCAGTTACACCAGCTCTGTCAGGAGGAATGGGCCACAATTCACTCAACTTATTGTGGGAAGCTTGTGGAAGGCTACCCAAAACATTTGACCCAAGTTAAACAATTTAAAGGCAATGCTACCAAATACTAATTGAGTGTATGTAAACTTCTGACCCACTGGGAATGTGATGAAATAAATAAAAGCTGAAATAAATAATTCTCTCTACTATTATTCTGACATTTCACATTCTTAAAATAAAGTGGTGATCCTAACTGACCTAAGACAGGGAATTTTTACTAGGATTACATTTCAGGAATTGTGAAAAACTGAGTTTAAATGTATTTGGCTAAGGTGTATGTAAACTTCCGACTTCAACTGTGTGTGTGTGTGTGTGTGTGTGTGTGTGTGTGTGTGTGTGTGTGTGTGTGTGTGTGTGTGTGTGTGTGTGTGTGTGTGTGTGTGTGTGTGTCTGGCACCGGAGCGGAGATTCCTTCTCCATGGATTCCTCTCTACTGGGTAAGTGTGATTTATTAGAGCTGAGAGAGAGGGGGAGGGAGAAAGAGTGGGATGAGGAAGGAGAGAGAGAGAGGGGGAAGGAGGGATAGAGAGTTTGGGAAGGAGAGAGCAGAGAGAGAGAAGGGGAGAGAGAGGGGAACGGAGAGGGGGGATAAAGAGAGATGGGGAAGGAGAGCGGAGAGAGAGGGGAGGAGAGAGGGAGAAACATAGATAGAGGGAATGAGAAAGAGAGTTGGGGAAGGAGAGAGCGAGAGAGAGAGAGAGAGAGGGTGGGATGAGGAAGGAGAGCGTTGGGAAGGAGATAGAGAGAGGGGAGAGAGAGGAGAGACAGAGGGGGAAGAGGGAGGAGTTGGGGAAAGAGAGAGTTGGGAAAGGAGATAGAGAGATGGGGTTGAGGGAGGAGAGAGGACAGAAGGAAGGAAGGAGAGAGAGAGATGGGGTTGAGGGAGGAGTGTGACGGGAGGGAGGGAGAGCTTGAGGGAGAGCTTGAGGGAGAGAGGGAGTGTGAGGGGAGGGGAATGGAAAGGGGGAGAGAGAGATTTGGGGACATCTGCTCAGAGCAGCCATGACAAGCAGAGATCACAGGAGCAGTCCCCTTCCCAGAATGCACCACAGCCAGCCTGGATCAGGGATGGTGTGGAAGGTTCCAGGCTCACAGCAACAGCAGCCATTGTTTTGACACAGAGAGAGTCAGTCAGGTACAACAGTGGTTGTCAGTGAGCCTTGTCTTGGCCTGTTGCTAAGTGTTAGATCTCTCCCTCTCTCTCTTTCTAGGAGCAAACAAGCAGACAGATGGTTGTAAGGACGTCCTCGCTGGACATATTCTGCTCTAGACTGGTATCAACTAGTCTAGCCTCACCATTATCATCAATATCATCATCCACTCCATCTGTTCTCATTGAGTAGTGCTTTGCACTAACCGATATGCTTGATCATTTATATGAATGAGAAAACACAGCAATAAACATATTCCTTTAGGGGTTTACATTTTGTCATTTTAGCAGATGCTCTTATCCAGAGCGACTTACAGTAGTGAGTGCATACATTTTCGTACTGGTCCCTCGTGGGAATCGAACCCACAACGCTGGTGTTGCAAGCACCATGCTCTACCAACTGAGGTTTTACAGCAATAAACATACTAGTTTAGGATTTACAGCCTTTGCAGAAGAATGATTCAATGAGATCTGGCTGAAGTGTCCAGTCCAGACTAAATTTGTGTTGCCCCAGACCTGGAGGTACAGTAAATCTTTTAGGAGATCTACTCAGAGAGACTGTGCATTCTCTCCTTAACTTAACCTCAGCTTCCCCCACATGCCTCATCTATAATTCAGTCAGCCAGCCCCCTTGTCCCCATGGACACACTAGAGCCTCCTGCAGGTACACACACACACACACACACACACACACACACACACGAAGATGCGTGCATACAGACGCATGCACGCACACACATACATATATGTGCACACGCACACACACATAAACACACACATACCCTGGTGCATGTTTAATTCATCAAACCACCAGTCAGAGTTAAACCAACTGGGGATTGGAGATTGGGGAGAGGAGAGCTGATGTGGCTGAAATACCACTGCAGAGCGGGGTGATAATGATGTGTCTATCGGTCCATAAGAAATTAACTGCATTGATCCACTGTTGCCTTTTAACTCTGTTGGAACTGTCCGTCTGTCTGTCTACATACTATGGAGCTGTCTGTCTGTCTGTCTGTCTGTCTGTCTACATACTATGGAGCTGTCTGTCTGTCTACATACTATGGAGCTGTCCGTCTGTCTGTCTGTCAGTCTGCCTGTCTCTACTATGGAGCTGTCTGTCTGTCTGTCTCTACTATGGAGCTGTCCGTCTGTCTGTCTACATACTATGGAGCTGTCTGTCTGTCTGTCTACATACTATGGAGCTGTCCGTCTGTCAACATACTATGGAGCTGTCCGTCTGTCTGTCTGTCTGTCTGTCTCTACTATGGAGCTGTCCGTCTGTCTGTCTACATACTATAGAGCTGTCTGTCTGTCTCTACTATGGCGCTGTCTGTCTGTCTCTACTATGGTGCTGTCTGTCTGTCTGTCTGTCTATCTGTCTCTACTATGGAGCTGTCCATCTATCTGTCTGTCTGTCTGTCTGTCTCTACTATGGACTATAAAAATAGAGCACTGTAAGCTACAAAGAAGTTCCATTGGACATGAGCTACCTGGTGTTCTATAACCATGGCCATTGGCCAATATGGTCAACACTGCAGCTAACACATTTAACATGGTGAAGTCAATAGGTGGACATAATGTTGTTACAGCTGCACATCTGCAGGAGACCTACACCAGTAGATCCCTACAGTAGCTACATTCATACCACATTTGTCACGAATGTCTGTGGAATGCGGTAGGCCAGAGTCAAGCGCAGGACACAGAATGAAATGATGATCCACTTTACTGAATAGTAAAGAAAATACAAACAAAACCTCCACACAAGGGAGGAGCAAACCCGCTCACTAATGACACTCGTACAAGCAACAAACACGCACACCACACAGTGGACGTGAACAGGTTAAATAGGGAAGACCAAATAACATAATAGGGAACAGGTGTGCAACAACAGACAACAATTAGATGAACATAGAAGCATAAAACATAGAGCGGCAGCAGCTAGTACTCCGGTGACGACGAACGCCGAAGCCTGCCCGAGCCAGAAGGAAGGGCAGTCTCGGCAGAATCCGTGACAGAATCCGTGACAGAAGGCGCTCGCCTTCTGTCGCCTGATGGCCTGTTGCAGGCGTACATGTGCAGCGTCCCAGGTCTCCTGCGAGCGCCGAACCCACTCGTCCACCGCAGGTACCTCGATCTGGCTCTGATGCCACGGTGCCAGGACCGGCTGATAACCTAGCACACACTGGAAAGGAGTGAGGTCAGTTGAGGAGTGGCGGTTGGAGTTTATAGCCATCTCTGCCCAGGGTAGGAAAACCGACCACTCCCCTTGCCGGTCCTGGCAATACGACCTCAGAAACCTACCCACCTCCTGGTTGATTCTCTCCACCTGCCTGTTACTCTCGGGGTGAAAACCTGAGGTAAGGCTAACCGAGATCCCGAACCGTTCCATGAACGCACTCCAGACCCTCGATGTAAACTGAGGACCCCGATCAGACACTATATCCTCAGGCACCCCATAGTGCCGGAAGACGTATGTAAATAGGGCCTTGGCAGTTTGTAGGGCCGTAGGGAGTCCGGGCAGAGGAAGGAGGCGACAGGACTTAGAAAACCGATCCACAACGACCAGGATGGTTGTGTTCCCTCTTGAGGGAGGAAGATCAGTCATAAAATCCACCGATAGGTGGGACCACGGTCGTTGTTGAACGGGTAGGGGTTGTAATTTCCCTCTGGGCAGGTGTCTAGGAGCATTACACTGGGCAGGAGGAGACATAAACCCTCACGTCCTTGGCTAAGGTGGGCCACCAGTACCTCCCACTAAGACAGTTCACTCTCCGACCGATGCCAGGGTGACCAGAGGAGGGTGACGTGTGAGCCCAATAGAGCAAACGATCGCGGACCTCCAGCGGTACGTACTTCCAACCCTCTGGACACTGGGGAGGAGAGGGTTCAGTACGTGACGCCCGCTCGATGTCCGCGTCAACCTCCCACACCGGTGCCACCAGACACGATGCCGGAAGTATGGGAGTGGGCTCCACGGAACTCTCCTCCGTGTCATACAGTCGGGACAGCGCATCTGCCTTTGCATTCTGGGAGCCTGGCCTGTAAGAAAGGGTGAAAACAAAACGGGTTAGAAACATAGACCACCTTGCCTGGCGAGGGTTTAACCTCTTCGCCGCTCGGATGTACTAGATTGCGGTGGTCAGTCAAAATGAGAAATGGGTGTTTAGCCCCCTCAAGCCAATGTCTCCACGCTTTCAGGGCTTTGACCACCGCCAACAACTCCCAGTCCCCCACATCATAGTTGCGCTCCGCCGGGCTGAGCTTCTTCGAAAAGAAAGCACAGGGGCGGAACTTGGGTGGTGTGCCCGAGCGCTGAGAAAGTACAGCGCCTATCCCAGCCTCGGATGCATCCACCTCAACCGTGAAGTCCAAGGAGGGATCTGGATGAGCCAGCACTGGAGCCGAGGTGAACAGGTCCTTCAGACGACAAAAAGCCCTGTCCGCCTCAGCTGACCACCGCAGACGCACCGGTCCCCCCTTCAGCAACGAGGTATTGGGAGCCGCTACCTGACCAAAGCCCCGGATAAACCTCCGGTAGTAGTTGGCAAACCCCAAGAGTCGCTGCACCTCCTTCACCGTGGTTGGAGTCGCCATATTACGCATGGCCGAAATGCGGTCACTCTCCATCCTCACCCCAGACGCGGACATGTGGTACCCTAGGAAGGAGATGGACTCCTGAAAGAACAGGCATTTCTCTGCCTTAGCATACAGGTCATGCTCCAACAGTCTTCTAAGCACTTTACGCACCAGGGACACATGCTCGGCCCTTGTAGTGGAGTATATAAGTATGTCATCAATATACACCACTACCCCTTGTCCGTGCAGGTCCCTGAAAATCTCATCCACAAATGATTGGAAGACTGATGGAGCATTCATTAACCCATATGGCATGACCAGATACTTATAATGTCCAGAGGTGGTACTAAATGCCGTCTTCCACTCATCTCCCTCCCGGATACGCACTAGGTTGTACGCGCTCCTGCGATCCAATTTTGTGAAGAAGTGTGCCCTGTGCAATGATTCCGTCATACTAGCTATCAGGGGTAATGGATAGCTGTACTTGATGGTAATCTGATTTAAGCCACGGTAATCAATGCACGGGCGTAAACCACCATCCTTCTTTAAAAAAAAAAGAAACTTGAGGAGACGGGTGAAGTGGATGGCCGAATGTATCCCTGTATCAGAGATTCGGCGACATATGTCTCCATAGCCGCCCTCTCCTCCTGAGACAAAGGATACACGTGACTCCGAGGAAGTGCAGCTCCTACCTGGAGATTTATCGCGCAATCCCCCGGACGATGGGGTGGTAATTTAGTCGCCCTCTTTTTACTGAAGGTGATAGCCAAATCGGCATACTCGACAGGAATGTGCATAGTGGAAACCTGGTTTGGACTTTCCACCGTAGTTGCCCCCAAGGAATCTCCTACACACCTCCCTGAACACTGACCGGACCATCCCTTAAGAGCCCTCTGTTGCCATGAAATCGTGGGGTCATGAATGGTTAACCAGGGAAGTCCCAACACCACAGGATACACAGGAGAATCAATCAGATAGAGGCTAATCCTCTCCTCATGACCCCCCTGCGTCCTCATCAGAAGTGGGGTGGTGACCTCCCTGATTATGCCTGACCCTAACGGGCGACTATCTAATGCGTGCACAGGGAAAATGTTTATCAACAGACACAGTAGGAATCCCTAAACTACGAGCGTACTGGCGATCAATAAAATTCCCAGCCGCGCCTGAATCTACTAGCGCCTTATGCTGGGAATGGGGGGAAAATTCTGGGAAAACAATATCAATACACAAATTAGCAACAGAAGGCTCTGGGGGAGTCGGGTGCCTACTCACCTGAGACGGTCGACCAGTGCCCTGCCTGCTGCCTCGACCTCCTGAGGACCCTCCCCAGCACCGACCAGCAGCGTGTCCTCTGCGGCCACAGTTGGTGCAGGGGACGGTCCCTCTCCCAGTCTCCCTAACCGCAGCACCTCCTAGCTCCATGGGGGTAGGCTTGGAGGTGCTGGGGGATGGAATGGACGGCCCCCGATTAGAACATCCGCGGGCTGCCAACAGGTTATCCAACCTGATGGACATGTCCACCAGTTGGTCCAGGGTGAGATCGGTGTCCCTGCAGGCCAGCTCCCGATGGACGTCCTCCCTTAAGCTGCAACGATAATGGTCGATCAGGGCCCTCTAATTCCATCCCGCGCTGGCTGCTAATGTTCTAAATTCCAGCGCAAACTCCTGCGCGCTCCACATCTCCTGTCGTAGGTGGAACAGACGTTCACCCGCCGCTCTCCCCTCTGGTGGATGATTGAATACCGCCCGGAAGCGGCGGGTGAAATCCGCGTAGCGGACAGTACTTGATTCAAGCACCTTCCCCGATAGACAGGAGATGAGGGCGGACACGCTCTCGTATCCCGAGGGCGCCGGGTGAATGGTGGCCAGGTAGAGCTCAACCTGGAGGAGAAATCCCTGGCACCCGGCAGGTGTTCCGTCATATGCCCTCGGGAGCGAGAGCCGAATCCCACTGGACCCAGGTGGCAAAGTGGTGACCAGTGTTGTAGGTGGTTGAGTGGTTGAAGATGGTGACGGGATACCACCTCTCTCCCATCGTTCCATTGTCTGGAACACTCGTTCCATGGTGACCCCGAGAGTCTGAATCATTAACTCCTGACGTTGGACTCGTTCCTCCATTGTCTCGGTTACTCCGGCTGCTCCTGCTGACTACATATGGTGCGTGTTTCTGTCACGAATGTCTGTGGAATGCGGTAGGCCAGAGTCAAGCGCAGGACACAGAATGAAATGAAGATCCACTTTACTGAATAGTAAAGAAAATACAAACAAAACCTCCACACAAGGGAGGAGCAAACCCGCTCACTAATGACACTCGTACAAGCAACAAACACGCACACCACACAGTGGACGTGAACAGGTTAAATAGGGAAGACTAAATAACATAATAGGGAACAGGTGCGCAACAACAGACAACAATTAGATGAACATAGAAACATAAAACATAGAGCAGCAGCTAGTACTCCGGTGACGACGAACGCCGAAGCCTGCCCGAAGGAAGGGCAGTCTCGTGACAACATTGTTGAAGGACAACCTAGCATAATAAAGCCTTGGCCTCATGGGAGAAATTAGGTTTGTGTTTTTTCTCAACCACTGAACCAGTTTTATTATCAATCCATGTACTTGTTTATAATTGTGTGCCAGAAGCAGTGATGTTCCAGTGACTCTTCCCCTATAGTCTCCCAGCAGACAGCAGGGAGCTGTGTAATCAGTGAGACAGTCTAGGAGGTGGCTGAACCTCTACATTAGAGATCTACTGGGGCTGACTCAGTCATTCATTAATCATAACGCAGCATGAAGGAGAGATTAAAACACACACTAGCGTGCACAGAACGTGCACAGAACGTAGGAACGCAAGCGTGCAGGCGCAAACCGTGCGAACGAACGCACGAGACGCGAGAGCACACGCACATACGCACGCACGCACACACACACACACACACACACACACACACACACACACACACACACACACACACACACACACACACACACACACACACACTGCAGCAACCTATCCAAATGTGCCCATCCCATCCTACTCAGCCTCATCACCAGCTTATTCTCTCCTCAACAACCTACAAACACTCACCACACACCCCACACACCATTGTCTCTTCTCCTTAGCCCACACCCTGTCTTTTCAATCAACAGCCTTCTATCCTCTCCTCCACCTCTTCCCTCTATCGTCAGCAGAGTGCATGGTGGGACAGATCTGAAGAGTGGTGATGGATTGAAACGTAATGGTTCTGACATGCAGCTCACAGCTCACAGGTATAAGCACGCAAGCGATCCACCACCCAAACACAGACACACACACACACACACAGGCAAGCATGCACGCACACACACACAGACGTATGACGTGCGCACCCATGCACACACACACAACAAACAACAACCAACACTCACCCACAAGTGATCACACACACACACACGTCCAGCCTAGCCTTCATGCTATGGTATGTAAAAGACTAGCAGGTACCTACAAGGCCTGGAGGAAGCTCTTCTTCAGAGAGAGGCCAGGTGTGAGATGTACAGACTGTCCATTAACAGCCTAAATATCTCCTACTTCAACAGCAACATTACAGTGAGATATACGGTCTGCAACAAAAGATTCAGTACAGAAATAATGTATAGCACCGTGTATTCCACATGGCATGATGTCATACCGTACCCTTTGACCGTATGACACGCTGTATCATTAGCTCACCAGTGGAGGCTGCTGAGGGGAGAATGGCTCATAATAATGGCTGGAATGGAGTTGAATGGATGGAATGGAGTGAATGGAATGGTATCAAACCCATGAAAACCAGGTGTTGATACCATTCCATTGACTCCATTCCAGCCATTATTATGAGCCGTTCTCCCCTCAGCAGCCTCCACTGTAGCTCACATTCTATGTTGGTAGAAGTCACAGCACAGAAAACATATTTATTGTATTTCAATGGACCACTGGCCTCACTAAATATATTTCCATGAATGGACAATAAAGTAAGGTATCCATACGGTCCATTTATGTGACATGCTTCATGTTGCCTGTTGGGATAAGTCCATGTTTTGAAACACAGAAGCACTGTTACATGAACGTTACAATCGTCCTCTATGCCAGCTCCTACAGCACGATCACTCACTGCCATGGCAACAGTTAGTAATGAACAACCACCACCACAGGGCCCACCCTGCTGCCAAGCTGTGACCTTCCTCCAAGGGCATGGGGTTGGCACCATGCCCCCCGCCTGGGTGAGAACACCATGCTGGTATAGGGAGAGGGACACAGAGGGGCACTACCCTGTTAGCAGAGCCTTGGTGAGAGAGGGAGGGAGGGTGGGAGGGAGGGAGGGAGATAGGGAAGAGAAAGGGACACAGGGCTTTGTTTGTGTCCCAAAATGGGTGCGGGGGGACACACACGTCCCCCTCTGCGCCCCCCCCCTACCCTCTACTGCGTTCGCGTGTCAGTGTCTGTTTGTTCCCAGGAAAGAGAGGTTGCCTCAGAGCATACCAGCGAGAGAGAGAGAGAGAGAGAGAGAGAGAGAGAGAGAGAGAGAGAGAGAGAGAGAGAGAGAGAGAGAGGAGAAAGAGAGAGAGAGGGGAGGGGACTGTGGATGTGACAGATGTCCTACCCTGGTGGCTCTGCATGTACTGCTGGGGAGGGTGTGTGCATGAGTGTGGGGAAGGGGGGAGTGTGTCTGTGTGGGTGTGTGTATCGGAGGGATGCAGTCACAAAGGGACACACTCACAGACACACTCACAGACACACACAGACTAGTGCTGAGCGATTGGTGCTTTTTCAGGTCGGTTCGACTTCGGTTTCGATTATTTTTTGTAACATTAAATGCACCATGCATTATGTGGGTATGAATAAAAGTCCCATGATGGTAGTGTCTGCCCATTACTGCTTATCACTTATTAACCATCATTTATTCACCTGACTTTACTTTGATAATAGGTCAGTTGTTGTGTATATTACATTTGTTTTATTTAATGACTTTATTATTTAATTCCAAGTCATCATCTCATCTTTATAGAGCTGCCGCCTATGCTGTCTGACAAAATAACTATTTTAGTAGTTCTTCAAAGTAAATAAGGCATACTTTTATGACTGCTGAATACCAACTATCAATCACTCTGATCATGTATTTTCAGGTAGAAGCAACTGCTCTCTCCCTCTCGATCGCACATTCTTCTGTCTCTTTTACATAGCGTAAAACACAGGCCGTGTTCGAGAGGATCAAAACCGTAATGTATCATGGGTAAATTATGACTGACTGATTGATTTGCTAATAATAATGAGTCGTTATTTATGATGCAAGGTGATTTGTAGATCAGTCAGTTGGTGGTTGCCTGCACTATCAGCTGCAATGTCCAACAAGCCCACAGACCGGACAAGTAGGCGTGCAATGGATTATGTAGTTAATTACCATGTTTTCGGCGTTAAACTATGTAGAATGTTGGCTTGTTGGAAACTACAACTCCCTACTACATCGCACAGTTCAGGCTTGATCAGAGTTATCTGTAGAGAAACTGCGCAATGCTCGCATTGAGCTCACACCAAAAACATAAAATGGTTTTGGTTATTCGCTCAACACACACACACACACACACACACACACAGGCAGGGGCCCATGCAGCATTACATCATCCCCCCTGTGCGTCAAAAACTCCAATACTGTTTGATGCTGTATGTGACAGTGGGAAACAGTGGGTTACGTCACAAGCTATCATAGACAGCCAAAGATGGGGGACGATATGACAAATGTGTTGTGTGCTCTGTGCAAATCCCACAGAGCCACCGACAAGCATGAAGCATCCTCCCACTCTAAGACGGCTAATCATACCTACACATCTCTTCCACTCACAATTCAGTGTTTTGTCTAAAGACTCAGTCATTGAGGGGAAATGTAATCAGCTCGTGTGAGCCTCCTATCTTCTCAAACACACACAGACACACACACACACAGCGCAAGGAGAGTCGCCGGGCTGTCCTAGCGCTTGAATAATCAATGCCGTCTAGACACTGAGCGTCACTACATCTCTCTGAGAGAAAAAGCAGAACGCCAAACCCAGAGGTGTCCAACACACAGCTGCAGAGTCCGCTCTCACACTCACATCCACTACATCCACTACATATCAGTTATGTCATAAACAATCAATGCTGACTGTAATACATGGATCCTGTTCATGGAAGCTAACAAAAGGAAGATACTGTATGTCTAGTCCAGAAAGCATTGATTCTGCTTATTAGGGATTCTGCTTGTTAACCTCTTAACTGACATGTTCAGCAATAGGAGAGAATGAGAGGAGGAAGAAGGGAGCGAGCGAGAGAGAGAGAGAGGGAGAGGTGGAGGGGGAGGGAGAGAGAGAGAGAGAGAGAGAGAGAGAGAGAGAGAGAGAGAGAGAGAGAGAGAGAGAGAGAGAGAGAGAGAGAGAGAGAGAGAGAGAGAGAGAGAGAGAGAGAGAGAGAGAGAAAGAGAGGGGGAGGGGGAGGGGGAGGGGGAGGGGGAGAGGGAGAGGGAGAGGGAGAGGGAGAGGGAGAGAGAGAGAGAGAGATGCTAGCAGCATAGCAATGAACCGGCAGTTTTTCGCAGGCTGCTAGCCTGTCTCCACAGACAATCAAGTGACACCCTGCATTTGTGTCTCTCTAGTCAGCGTCTTACACTGTGACGGGCAGTATACACAGACAGAGACACTTTGACCTGCACTGTTGGAGCTCGGAGCTTAACATTATCACTGTACCCTGCATTTACATCTGCAACATTGTGCATGTGACTAACAAACTCTCTAAATCTCAACTCTACATCTACAGACACACACACAGACACAGACACAGACACACACACACCTTACCTGGCGAGGTGGGGCAGCTATCTTTCTGCGATTTTGTCTGCAATGATCTGGGTAAGGGAGGATGCTTGGAGTCCTGCAGAGAGAGAGAAAGAGAGAGAGAGAGAAGGAAAGAGAAAATATGAGAAAGAGAGCAAGTCAGAAAAGAATAGGTAGGCGAGAAACACGACTCTGAGAGAGACTGATTCTATCCACCGGTAGGAGAGAACACACACTCCCTCACACACGCACCATCACACTGCCTCTGAAGCGTGGGCTCGCACTCCCCCTCACACACACACACACACACACACCCTGAGCCGCTAGCATGCCGGAGTAGGATGCTGCATCAGAGAGGAGGAAAGGAGGGGGTTGGGTTGGGAGGAGTCTCTCCATGGCTGAAATGGTGTGTGTGTGTGTGTGTGTGTGTGTGTGTGTGTGTGTGTGTGTGTGTGTGTGTGTGTGTGTGTGTGTGTGTGTGTGTGTGTGTGTGTGTGATATGTCAATGAAATATTGAGGGTGAGAGGAAAAAGGGGAGAGTGCATTTCTAAAGGCCATGGGGCTTATTTCATCTCTTCAGATGCATCCCCATGCTTAGTCTACAGTACTTCTCCTCAGCCCCAAAATGTGTGCGTGTGTGTGTCCATAAAAGTGCACCTGACTGTGAGTGAGTGTGCGTGTGTTCTTACAAGTGTGCACTAATGTGTGTGTGTGTGTGTGTGTGTGTACAGAAGTGTGTGTGTGTATTATGTGTGTATTGAGGAGGGGTGCAGGGCTCACCCAATGCCCCACGCTGAATAATTGTGGGCTAATTTGTAGGCAGAGAGACAAAGAGCAACACTGCAGAATCACACAGACAGAGAGAGAAAGAGAGGACTGTGGAATCACACAGACAGAGAGAAAGAGAGAACTGTGGAATCACACAGACAGAGAGAGAAAGAGAGGACTGTGGAATCACACAGACAGAGAGAAAGAGAGAACTGTGGAATCACACAGACAGAGAGAGAAAGAGAGGACTGTGGAATCACACAGACAGAGAGAAAAAGAGAGGACTGTGGAATCAGCAGTAGCACACTGCTAATGCTACTAATACAGCTTGCTGAAGTCCTCCTCCCATTCCCATCACACTAACCTCATACCACATAATGATATGCAGTGAAACCTCTGCAGTAGAGATACTGTCTGTGACATTGTGACCCAGTGTTGGTCGGCTTACAGTTGAACAGCAGCTAGTTGCTATGCTATCCATTTCTTAAGGAGTTTGAAGTAGAAACCGTAGCACCTATCAATTTCTTAAGGAGTTTGAAGTAGAAACCATAGCATTTCCCTCCCATGCTGACATAATAAGTGGTTGTTCAAGACCAGGACAGACCAGGACAGACCAGGATAGTGGACCAGGACAGACCAGGACAGCCAGGACAGCCAGAACAGCCAGGACAGACCAGGATAGTGGACCAGGACAGACCAGGTCAGCCAGGACAGACCAGGTCAGACAAGGACAGTGGACCAGGACAGTGGACCAGGACAGTCGACCAGGACCAACCTCAGCCTCACTCTCTAATAAACATGTCACTGTCTCAGAACTTCACATCATTATTTTCATGCCAAAAAAATAGTGATGGGGTGAAAACACACGACTTTAACGATGCTCTAGACGACAACTCTACAGAAAACATCCTAATATTCGTGCTGCCTAAGCCAGTAGTCTTAGCCCAGCAGAAAGGAATGATCCCCACCTCTCCCTACGGACTAACTCAGTGAGTTAAAGGGGTAAAGGGGTGAAAGGGTTAATGAAACCCCAGTGAGGTGCAGACAGAGGCCTGTCAACACTGCCTCTGAGCAGACCCATGCCAGCCTTGATTAAAGCCTGCTGCAGCAGCTAAAGGGATAACGCTAAGCTAACGGTAAGACAAGTGCCTAGTTAGTTAGCGTAGTCGCTAGCAGCTAATCTCCCTTTTAAAAAATTATTACTATTATAATTTTTATTATTATTATGAACAAAACAAATACAAAAAACTGAAATATACAAACAAGAGTACATAAACCTAACAGACAGGGTTTTACACATCAAGATACATTTTCAATTTGTCAAAAGGTTTTATGATATATATTGCTTTTTTGTTTTTACACTTAATAATTTCAAAAAATAATATTTCAATTCTATCTTAAACAATGTGTAGAGGGGTTTGTTCTCAGCCCACTTCATTTTATGGATAAAGAATCTTCCATGCAAAATAAACAAATTAACAATTAAAGTTAAATCAGAGTTCAAAATTAACATTAATAGGTTATTTTAAAATAAAATCTTCTAACTCACTCCAAAATCTTCAGACATTCCAGTATATTCTAGCAGAGGGAATAGTAACATCTTGACATCGTTTTCTTAGGTACATGTTATTACATTTAGAGTTTAAAATGTCAATTCCTTCTAGCTGTATTGAGGCGACAAAATCCTTAACAGCTGCACTTGGAGTACTGTTATATTCTCCTAAAAGAAGAATAGCACCTTTAGAGACAACTATAACAACTATTTGAAACTCCTCAGGAGTGAATGTAACATTGTATGTTGTCATGAATTCTGGATAATCATATAGTTGTCCATCCTTATTCAATAATTGTTTAACCCAGATAATGCTGTTGTCAAACCAGTTCTGGAAAAATAAATACTTGTTTTTGTATTTTATGTCTTTATTATTCCAGATTGTATATACAGTGGGGAGAACAAGTATTTGATACACTGCCGATTTTGCAGGTTTTCCTACTTACAAAGCATGTAGAGGTCTGTAATTTTTATCATAGGTACACTTCAACTGTGAGAGACGGAATCTAAAACAAAAATCCAGAAAATCACATTGTATGATTTGTAAGTAATTAATTTGCATTTTATTGCATGACATAAGTATTTGATACATCAGAAAAGCAGAACTTAATATTTGGTACAGAAACCTTTGTTTGCAATTACAGAGATCATATGTTTCCTCTAGGTCTTGACCAGGTTTGCACACACTGCAGCAGGGATTTTGGCCCACTCCTCCATACAGACCTTCTCCAGATCCTTCAGGTTTCGGGGCTGTACCTGGGCAATACGGACTTTCAGCTCCCTCCAAAGATTTTCTATTGGGTTCAGGTCTGGAGACTGGCTAGGCCACTCCAGGACCTTGAGATGCTTCTTACGGAGCCACTCCTTAGTTGCCCTGGCTGTGTGTTTCGGGTCGTTGTCATGCTGGAAGACCCAGCCACGACCCATCTTCAATGCTCTTACTGAGGGAAGGAGGTTGTTGGCCAAGATCTCACGATACATGGCCCCATCCATCCTCCCCTCAATACGGTGCAGTCATCCTGTCCCCTTTGCAGAAAAGCATCCCCAAAGAATGATGTTTCCACCTCCATGATTCACGGTTGGGATGGTGTTCTTGGGGTTGTACTCATCCTTCTTCTTCCTCCAAACACGGCGAGTGGAGTTTAGACCAAAAACCTCTATTTTTGTCTCATCAGACCACATGACCTTCTCCCATTCCTCCTCTGGATCATCCAGATGGTCATTGGCAAACTTCAGACAGGCCTGGACATGCGCTGGCTTGAGCAGGGGGACCTTGCGTGCGCTGCAGGATTTTAATCCATGACGGCGTAGTGTGTTACTAATGGTTTTCTTTGAGACTGTGGTCCCAGCTCTCTTCAGGTCATTGACCAGGTCCTGCCGTGTAGTTCTGGGCTGATCCCTCACCTTCCTCATGATCATTGATGCCCCACGAGGTGAGATCTTGCATGGAGCCCCAGACCGAGGGTGATTGACCGTCATCTTGAACTTCTTCCATTTTCTAATAATTGCACCAACAGTTGTTGTCTTCTCACCAAGCTGCTTGCCTATTGTCCTGTAGCCCATCCCAGCCTTGTGCAGGTATACAATTGTATCCCTGATGTCCTTACACAGCTCTCTGGTCTTGGCCATTGTGGAGAGGTTGGAGTCTGTTTGATTGAGTGTGTGGACAGGTGTCTTTTATACAGGTAACGAGTTCAAACAGGTGCAGTTAATACAGGTAATGAGTGGAGAACAGGAGGGCTTCTTAAAGAAAAACTAACAGGTCTGTGAGAGACGGAATTCTTACTGGTTGGTAGGTGATCAAATACTTATGTCATGCAATAAAATACAAATTAATTACTTATAAATCATACAATGTGATTTTCTGGATTTTTGTTTTAGATTCTGTTTCTTTACCTGTATTAACTGCACCTGTTTGAACTCGTTACCTGTATAAAAGACACCTGTCCACACACTCAATCAAACAGACTCCAACCTCTCCACAATGGCCAAGACCAGAGAGCTGTGTAAGGACATCAGGGATAAAATTGTATACCTGCACAAGGCTGGGATGGGCTACAGGACAATAGGCAAGCAGCTTGGTGAGAAGACAACAACTGTTGGCGCAATTATTAGAAAATGGAAGAAGTTCAAGATGACGGTCAATCACCCTCGGTCTGGGGCTCCATGCAAGATCTCACCTCGTGGGGCATCAATGATCATGAGGAATGTGAGGGATCAGCCCAGAACTACACGGCAGGACCTGGTCAATGACCTGAAGAGAGCTGGGACCACAGTCTCAAAGAAAACCATTAGTAACACACTACGCCGTCATGGATTAAAATCCTGCAGCGCACGCAAGGTCCCCCTGCTCAAGCCAGCGCATGTCCAGGCCCGTCTGAAGTTTGCCAATGACCATCTGGATGATCCAGAGGAGGAATGGGAGAAGGTCATGTGGTCTGATGAGACAAAAATAGAGGTTTTTGGTCTAAACTCCACTCGCCGTGTTTGGAGGAAGAAGAAGGATGAGTACAACCCCAAGAACACCATCCCAACCGTGAATCATGGAGGTGGAAACATCCTTCTTTGGGGATGCTTTTCTGCAAAGGGGACAGGATGACTGCACCGTATTGAGGGGAGGATGGATGGGGCCATGTATCGCGAGATCTTGGCCAACAACCTCCTTCCCTCAGTAAGAGCATTGAAGATGGGTCGTGGCTGGGTCTTCCAGCATGACAACGACCCGAAACACACAGCCAGGGCAACTAAGGAGTGGCTCCGTAAGAAGCATCTCAAGGTCCTGGAGTGGCCTAGCCAGTCTCCAGACCTGAACCCAATAGAAAATCTTTGGAGGGAGCTGAAAGTCCGTATTGCCCAGGTACAGCCCCGAAACCTGAAGGATCTGGAGAAGGTCTGTATGGAGGAGTGGGCCAAAATCCCTGCTGCAGTGTGTGCAAACCTGGTCAAGACCTAGAGGAAACATATGATCTCTGTAATTGCAAACAAAGGTTTCTGTACCAAATATTAAGTTCTGCTTTTCTGATGTATCAAATACTTATGTCATGCAATAAAATGCAAATTAATTACTTACAAATCATACAATGTGATTTTCTGGATTTTTGTTTTAGATTCCGTCTCTCACAGTTGAAGTGTACCTATGATAAAAATTACAGACCTCTACATGCTTTGTAAGTAGGAAAACCTGCAAAATCGGCAGTGTATCAAATACTTGTTCTCCCCACTGTATATGTGGGGGAAAATTATGTTTGTACATAAGGTTCCAAGTTAGAAGTACATGTTTATGAAAGTTAGCAAGCTTAACAGGGATCTTACTCACATCAAAGTTGCATTTGAGTAAGAATTCTAGACCACCAATCTGTTGGAATATTAAATTAGGGATTATATTCCAAATGCAATCCTTATTTCTTAAATAGTTATCCATTTGATCTTAAAGATTATATTAGAGGATTTAAAATCCAGAGCATTCAACCCTCCCTCACTTTGGTTGCTACATATTACCGCTTTTCTTAAATAATGAGGTTTATTCCTCTATATGAAGTTAAATCATTTAGTATCAACCATTTTAGTTAGTGCCAGAGGAACATCCAATGCAAGGGAGGTATGAAGTAATATGGACAGACCTTCAGATTTTGACAAAAGTAAACATCCAGATAAAGAAAGATCTCTTAATAACCAGGAGTTAAATCTCTTTCCAATGTTCTCTACAATAGGAGAGAAATTTAAGTTGACCCTTTCTTTCTGATCTTTGCCAACTTTAATACCAAGATATGTGATCACATCTTTTACAGGGATATTACATACTGAATTTAAGTCACATCTTTTCAACGCAATAATTCACATTTCCTAATGTTCAGAGATAAACCAGATACATGTGAGAAGGCATTAATACATTCAATAGCTTTCCTGACTTCATTATGATTTTTTTTTAATGGTGGCGTCGTCAGCCAGCTGTGAACATTTGATCTCTTTATCTTGTATCTGAATAGCCCTAAAACTATCCTTATTGATATGAAGTGCCATAACTTGTGTGACCAATAAAAATAAGAAAGGAGAAATTGGGCATCCTTGTTTAATTCCGCGTCTAATCAAAATATCGAAGAGTCTCAAAAAGAAAATAATGTTCAACTGTATCAAAAGCTTTGTAAAAGTCTACAAATAAAATAAAGCTAATCTCCCTCAGCACCCACTGGGGAAGCAGCTGCTGCACAGCGCCAATCTGCTCCCACACTGTCAACAGACAGGCAGAGACCGGCTGCAGCCACCACACTGCATATTAGGTCTTCACACTTTATTTACCCACCAGCACTGTGGCATCTGCTCTCATTTAGCTCTAGACAAACGCATCATTAAATGTTAGCTCAGTGTGTTAGCTAGTTAGCGGCTAGTTAGCGACTTGGCTAGTGGTCTTAGCCTGAAGGTGTTGTAGCACATGCTAAATGGTTCATAGGCGTCTCAGAGGAAGCATCTCTGAAAGAGAAATAAAGGAATTTCTATGGTGTCCAGGAGTGCATTATGGGGCTCAAATCCCATTGCTAAACCCCAGGCTAATCTCAAATTAAAAGGTAATCCCATTGGCAGGATTGGAGGGTGCAGGGGTGATTGGGACAGTCAAATTGAAGTCAACACTATGATCTGGATTAAAGGAGCGGATCATATAATCTCAATGAAACTAGATAGTTTTCTGCTTCATCCAGATATGTATTATAATTTAGATTAAACTCTACTTTGTGAAGCAGAGACAACACAAAAAGCCTTGATGAGCGTGTGACTTTTCCTTTGACTAATCTACTGATGATTCATACATACAGTACCGAAACTTCCTTCCATTCTATACTGTTTACATTGTTTTGAACATTGTTAGGAGTGGTAGGGAAGATGTTTGATGTAAAGAGTGCTGTCTAAGCCATTCACTTTACAGTTCCTCTCCAAGACTAATATCCTGTTTATTCCTTTTGTCAAACAATCCCTCTTCACCTGTAGGGATGAGCCTATCTATCCTCCATCCCTCCATAACCACTGACACCAGCTGCTCCTCTGGCACCTTTCTGGCTGCACATAGGTCTGTCTGGACCACATTGCACCACTGGAGCCCCACTGACCAACAGCTGGGCAGCAAGGCTACTTTAGGGATTCCCTTTAGAATCTAATCTAGCTGTGCAGGGCTAGAGGGCTGGAGGGCTAGAGGGCTGGAGGGCAGGAGGGCTGGAGGGCTAGAGGGCTGGAGGGCTAGAGGGCTGGAGGGCTGGAGGGCTGGAGGGCTGGAGGGCTGGAGGGCTGGAGGGCTGGAGGGCTAGAGGGCTGGAGGGCTGGAGGGCTAGAGGGCTGGAGGGCTGGAGGGCTGGAGGGCTGGAGGGCTAGAGGGCTAGAGGGCTGGAGGACTGGAGGGCTAGAGGGCGGGAGGGCTAGAGGGCTGGAGGGCTGGAGGGCTAGAGGGCGGGAGGGCTAGAGGGCTGGAGGGCTGGAGGGCTGGAGGGCTGGAGGGCTAGAGGGTAGGAGGGCTGGAGGGCTGGAGGGCTAGAGAGCTAGAGGGCTAGAGGGCTGGAGGGCTAGAGGGCTGGAGGGCTGGAGGGCTGGAGGGCTAGAGGGCTAGAGGGCTAGAGGGCTGGAGGGCTGGAGGGCTAGAGGGCGGGAGGGCTAGAGGGCTGGAGGGCTGGAGGGCTAGAGGGCTGGAGGGCTAGAGGGCTGGAGGGCTGGAGGGCTAGAGGGCTGGAGGGCTGGAGGGCTAGAGAGCTATAGGGCTAGAGGACTAGAGGGCTGGAGGGCTGGAGGGCTGGAGGGCTAGAGGGCAGGAGGGCTGGAGGGCAGGAGGGCTGGAGGGTAGGAGGGTAGGAAAACAAACTGGCGCTTGAATGAGTGTGGCTTAGAGTGCCATTATTACCATGTAAGAAATTCGAATACTGCTATTTTGCCACTGAGAGTGTAGTCTCAGAAACGAGACACTTTCTCCCCAAACTCTAGCCTAGGAAACAGAGAAAGGGATACCTCATAACATGTTGTTGCAGTGAATCTCCACTACCAGTATAACAGGCATTGATGTTAAATCAGAGGACAGATCAACTAAAAGACACAGGTCTGGCCATTTAAAGACACTGACACATCTCCCTGTATGCCAACTCATTAGAGTCATGGTCAAGGCCATGGTCATTGGTCAGGCCTCTTAAAGGGATAGTTCACCCAAATATTAGCATTTTTCACGCATCATGTCCAAATCATCCTAAAGTATCTAAAATTGATTGTAAAGCTCAACAAAGTCACTTGTGCAAACAGTGCCAGAGAAACTAAACCAAAGCATGGATTTCTGTCATACCTTGTCCATAGACTTACAGGGTAAGGAAACCAATAGGTTTGGGTGAACTATCCCTTTAACGAGTCATACAGACTCAGCCGCAATAAGGCTGACTGATGCCTGCTAGCTAATGACTGAGGATTGACTCAATAGGATCACCTAGTAAAAGGGGATTGTCTTCACCTTGATTTGCTTCCCCCTCATACAGCCCACAGTCGATGCTTTGGTTAGGCTGGCCATCACCAGCATCTCTCCTACACTCCACCATTTGGTTCGATCCTTTGGGGATGGATACAGGCTACCTACTGATGCCATTTGGATGAGTAAAAAATTAATAAAAAATGTGTAAAAATGAAGGATGAGTAAAAAGGAAATCTTCTATATTGAATTAGATTTTAAGATAACTTCCTGGTTTTCAGAGGTCAACAAAAGCGTACCAAAACAAATAGTCTAAGTTGTCCAGAAGGGTTTGAATCTCAGGGATATACTATGAACACAGTCAGAGGGTAGCCCGTGTGGTGAGATGGGGTTGTGATCTGTACTAAGCCCACAGCCCCAGTCCTGTACCCTGTACCCCAGCCTTGAACACTATACCTGTACCCCAGCCCTGTACCCCGGCCTGTACCCTGCACCCCAGCCCTGAGCCCTAGCCTGTACTAAGCCCACAGCACCAGCCCTGTACCCTGTACCCCAGCCTTGAACCCTAGCCCTGTAACCCAGCCCTGTTTCCCGGCCCTGTACCCCAGCCCTGTACCCCAGCCCTGTCCCCTAGCCCTGTACCCCAGCCCTGTACTCTAACCCTGAACTTCAGCCCTATAATCTAGCCCTGAAACCCAACTCCAGCCCTGTACTCTAACCCTGAACGCCAGACCTGTAATCTAGCTCTGAAACCCAACCCCAGCCCTGTACCCTAGCCCTGTACCCCAGCCCCAGCCCTGTACCCCAGCCCTATACCCTAGTCCTGTATCCTAGCCCCAGCCCTGTACCCTAGCCCTGTACCCCAGCCCTGTACCCTAGCCCTGTACCCTAGCCCTGCACCCCAGCCCTGCACCCCAGCCCTCTACCCAAGCCCCAGCCATGTACCCCAGCCCTGTACCCTAGCCCTGTACCCCAGCCATGTACCCCAGACCCAGCCCTGTACCCTATCCCTGTAACCTAGCCCTGTACACCAGCCCCAGCCCTGTACCCTAGCCCTGTACCCCAGCCCCAGCCCCAGCCCTGTACACTAGCCTTGTACCCAGCCCTAGCCCTGTACCCTAGCCCTGTACCCTAGCCCCGTACCCTAGCCCTGTACCCTAGCCCCAGCCCTGTACCCTAGCCCTGTACCCCAGCCCTGTACCCCAGCCCTGTTCCCTAGCCCTATAACCTAGCCCTGTACCCCAACCCCAGCCCTGTACCCTAGCCCTGTCCCCAGCCCTCTACCCCAGCCCCAGCCATGTACCCCAGCCCTGTACCCTAGCCCTGTACCCCAGCCATGTACCCCAGACCCAGCCCTGTACCCTATCCCTGTAACCTAGCCCTGTACACCAGCCCCAGCCCTGTACCCTAGCCCTGTACCCCAGCCCCAGCCCCAGCCCTGTACACTAGCCTTGTACCCAGCCCTAGCCCTGTACCCTAGCCCTGTACCCTAGCCCCGTACCCTAGCCCTGTACCCTAGCCCCAGCCCTGTAACCTAGCCCAGTACCCCAGCCCTGTACCCCAAGCCCTGTTCCCTAGCCCTATAACCTAGCCCTGTACCCCAACCCCAGCCCTGTACCCTAGCCCTGTCCCCAGCCCTGTACCCCAGCCCTGTACCCTAGCCCCGACCCCAGCCCTGTACCCTGGCCCTGTACCCCAGCTGTGTCCCCTAGCCCTGTACCCCAGCCCTGTAACCCAGCCCTGAACTTCAGCCCTGTAATCTAGCCCTGAAACCCAACTCCAGCCCTGTACCTCAGCCCTGTACCCCAGCCTTGTCCCCTAGCCCTGTACCCCAGCCCTGTCCCCAGCCCTGTACCCTGCACCCCAGCCCTGAGCCCTAGCCTGTACTAAGCCCACAGCACCAGCACTGTACCCTGTACCCCAGCCTTGAACCCTAGCCCTGTACCCCAGCCCTGTACCCTGGCCCTGTACCCCTGTACCCCAGCCGTGTCCCCTAGCCCTGTACCCCAGCCCTGTACTCTAACCCTGAACTTCAGCCCTGTAATCTAGCCCTGAAACCCAACTCCAGCCCTGTACCCCAGCCTTGTCCCCTAGCCCTGTATCCCAGCCCTGTACCCTAGCCCTGTACCCCAGCCCCAGCCCTGTACCCCAGCCCTATACCCTAGTCCTGTACCCTAGCCCCAGCCCCAGCCCTGTACCCTAGCCCTGTACCCCAGCCCTGTACCCTAGCCCTGTACCCTAGCCCTGCACCCCAGCTCTGCACCCCAGCCCTCTACCCCATCCCCAGCCATGTACCCCAGACCCAGCCCTGTACCCTAGCCCTGTAACCTAGCCCTGTACACCAGCCCCAGCCCTGTACCCTAGACCTGTACCCCAGCCCTAGCCCTGTACCCTAGCCCTGTACCCCAGCCCTGTACCCTAGCCCTGTACCCCAGCCCCAGCCCTGTACCCTAGCCCTGTACCCCAGCCCCAGCCCTGTACCCTAGCCCTGTAACCCAGCCCTGTACCCCAGCCCCAGCCCTGTACCCTAGCCCTGTACCCCAGCCCTAGATAGGTAGGTAGGTAGGTACACTACCGTTCAAAAGTTTGGGGTCACTTAGAAATGTCCTTGTTTTCGAAAGAAAACATCAAAATAACATAAAATTGATCAGAAATACAGTGTAGACATTGTTAATGTTGTAAATTGCTATTGTAGCTGGAAACGTCTGATTTTTTATGGAATATCTACATAGGCGTACAGAGGCCCATTATCAACAACCATCAGTCCTGTGTTCCAATGGCACGCTGTGCTTGCTAATCCAAGTTTATCATTTTAAAAGGCTAATTGATCATTAGAAAACCCCTTTGCAATTATGTTAGCACAGCTGAAAACGGTTGTGCTGATTAAAGAAGCATTACATCTGGCCTTCTTGAGACTAGTTGAGTATCTGGAGCATCAGCAATTGTGGGTTCGATTACAGGCTCAAAATGGCCAGAAACAAAGAACTTTCTTCTGAAACTCGTCAGTCTATTCTTGTTCTGAGAAATGAAGGCTATTCCATGCGAGAAATTGCCAAGAAACTGAAGATCTCATACAACGCTGTGTACTACTCCCTTCACAGAACAGCGCAAACTGGCTCTAACCAGAATAGAAAGATGAGTGGGAGGCCCCGGTGCACAACTGAGCAAGAGGACAAATACATTAGAGTGTCTAGTTTGAGAAACAGACGCCTCACAGGTCCTCAACTGGCAGCTTCATTAAATAGTACCCGCAAAACACCAGTCTCAACGTCAACAGTGAAGAGGCGACTCCGGGATGCTGACCTTCTAGGCAGAGTTGCAAAGAAAAAGCCATATCTCAGACTGGCCAATAAAAACAAAAGATGAAGATGGGCAAAAGAACACAGACACTGGACAGAGGAAGATTGGAAAAAAAAGTGTTATGGACAGACGAATCAAAGTTTGAGATGTTCGGATCACAAAGAAGAACATTTGTGAGACGCAGACCAAATTAAAAGATGCTGGAGGAGTGCTTGCTGCCATCTGTCAAGCATGGTGGAGGCAATGTGATGGTCTGGGAGTGCTTTGGTGGTGGTAAAGTGGGAGATTTGTACAGAGTAAAAGGGATCTTGAAGAAGGAAGGCTATCACTCCATTTTGCAACGCCATGCCATACCCTGTGGACGGCACTTGATTGGAGCCAAGTTCCTCCTACAACAGGACAATGACCCAAAGCACAGCTCCAAACTATGCAATAACTATTTAGGGAAGAAGCAGTCAGCTGGTATTCTGTCTATAATGGAGTGGCCAGCACAGTCACCGGATCTCAACCCTATTGAGCTGTTGTGGGAGCAGCTTCAGGAAGCATGGGGTGAAATCTCTTCAGATTACCTCAACAGATTGACAACTAGAATGCCAAAGGACTGCAAGGCTGTAATTGCTGCAAATTGAGGATTCTTTGACGAAAGCAAAGTTTGAAGGACACAATTATTATTTATATTAAAAATCATTATTTCTAACCTTGTCAATGACTACATTTCCTATTCATTTTGCTATATTTCCTGTTCAAACTCATTTCATGTATGTTTTCATGGAAAACAAGGACATTTCTAAGTGACCCCAAACTTTTGAACGGTGGTGTAGGTAGAGAGTGATAGGTAGGTAGAGAGTGATATGTACAGTACCAGTCAAAGGTTTGGACACACCTACTCATTCAAGGGTTTTCCTTTATTTTTACTATGTTCTACATTGTAGAATAATAGTGAAGACAACAAAACTTTGAAATAGCACATATGGAATCATGTAGTAACTAAAAAAGTGTTAAAAAAATCAAAATATATTTTATATTTGAGATTCTTCAAAGTAGCCACCCTTTGCCTTGATGACAGCTTTGCACACTCTTGGCATTATCTTCTGATATGTAGGTAGAGAGTGATATGTAGATAGAGAGTGATATGTAGGTAGAGAGTGATAGGTAGGTAGAGAGTGATATGTAGGTAGAGAGTGATAGGTAGGTAGAGAGTGATAGGTAGGTAGAGAGTGATATGTAGGTAGATAGTGATAGGTAGGTAGAGAACAAGATATGATATTTTGGCTCTACTTGAGTGTGAATGGTTTCCAGAGCTCTTGACCATTGGAAGTGCCTAAGAGGTACAGTATCTGCTCTGCTGCATCCCTAACAGTCAACTAAACTAATAAAAAACACTTGTCTGTCTTCCCATAAGTACCCTGAGAATATACAGTATCTGTCCTGTCCCTAGCCAAGAACACACAGCAAACACACTCATTGGCCAAGCACATGGGGTGAAGCTGTTAACACAAATCTGACAAGACTGACTGTTGCCGATTTCAGTCCTTCTGTGTCCCAAATGGTACCCTATTCCCTATATAGTGCACTACTTTAGACCAGAGTCTATGGGGTGCACAACATAGGGAGTAGTGTGCCATTAGGGACGCATCCCTTATTCAACTGTAGGACTGGCAGAGGCCCATAGACTGCCACTTTATGGAATTATGGGAAAGTCCTGACTCTCTCTCTCTCTCTCTCTCTCTCTCTCTCTCGCTCTCTTTCTCTCTCTTTCCAACACACACACACACACACACACACACACACACACACACACACACACACACTAGGGAGTCAGCTGCTGGATGAGGAGTCCATAGACCGTGTCTCTCCCTCTCTCCCGACCATTCTTCATTCCCACGTTATTCCGGCATTTTCCTTCTGATAGGCAGCACACAGGAAACTCCTCATATGTGAAATATGTCTCTGAGAGGCCCATTTAGAACAGAGGCAGAGTGATTTGGAAGGGGAGCGGAAGTGTAGAGAGGGGTCATGTTTATGAGAGGGAGGAGGGAGAGGGGTGATGCAGAGAGGGGTAGAGAAAGGGGAAAGAGAGGGGGAGAGAAAGGGGGAGTGAAAGGGTGAAGAGAGGGGGAGAGAAAGGGGGAGAGAAAGGGGGAAGAGAGGGGGAGAGAAAGGGGGAAGAGAGGGGGAAGAGAAAGGGGAGAGAAAGGGGGAAGAGAAAGGGGGAGAGAAAGGGGGAAGAGAAAGGGGGAGAGAAAGGGGGAAGAGAAAGGGGGAAGAGAAAGGGGGAAGAGAAAGGGGGAGAGAAAGGGGGAGAGAAAGGGGGAAGAGAAAGGGGGAAGAGAAAGGGGAGAGAAAGGGGGAATAGAAAGGGGGAGAGAAAGGGGGAGAGAAAGGGGGAAGAGAAAGGGGGTAGAGAAAGGTGGAAGAGAAAGGGGGAAGAGAAAGGGGAGAGAAAGGGGGGAGAGAAAGGGGGAGAGAAAGGGGGAAGAGAGGGGGAGAGAAAGGGGGAAGAGAAAGGGGGAGAGAAAGGGGGAAGACAGGGGGAGAGAAAGGGGGAAGAGAAAGGTAGAAGAGAGGGGGAGAGAAAGGGGGAAGAGAAAGGGGAGAGAGAAAGGGGGAGAGAAAGGGGGAAGAGAAAGGGGGAGAGAAAGGGGGAAGAGAAAGGGGGAGAGAAAGGGGGAAGAGAAAGGGGGAGAGAAAGGGGGACGAGAAAGGGGGAAGAGAGGGGTGAGAGAGCGTTCAACTGGTTTTATGGATTTTCATAAACTTGTATAATATGTGTTAGGGCGTGTGCCTGCCAGTGTGTGTGTGTGTGTGTATATATATATGCGCACACGTCTGTGGGTTTGAAATGGTGCATGTGGTGTGTGTGTGTGTGTGTGCGTGCCCGTGTGTGCTCCCACGTGTGCACGTTTTACAGAAACCACAGGGTGTAACCCATTGGCTTTGAAGTGCTCTCTAAAACACAGGCTACTGTACACCATCCACAGTATTCCAGATGACTCACTGCCTCAGAGGCCATGCAGGCCAATGGAAAAACAGCAACATCACTTTCTCACAGAGAAACACTGCATGACCTGACACTACCCCAGAACAGGTTGGTTTAGCTGACACTACCCCAGAACAGGTTGGTTTAGCTGACACTACCCCAGAACAGGGTGGTTTAGCTGACACTACCCCAGAACAGGTTGGTTTAGCTGACACTACCCCAGAACAGGGTGGTTTAGCTGACACTACCCCAGAACAGGGTGGTTTAGCTGACACTACCCCAGAACAGGGTGGTTTAGCTGACACTACCCCAGAACAGGGTGGTTTAGCTGACACTACCCCAGAACAGGGTGGTTTAGCTGACACTACCCCAGAACAGGGTGGTTTAGCTGACACTACCCCAGAACAGGGTGGTTTAGCTGACACTACCCCAGAACAGGGTGGTTTAGCTGACACTACCCCAGAACAGGGTGGTTTAGCTGACACTACCCCAGAACAGGGTGGTTTAGCTGACACTACCCCAGAACAGGGTGGTTTAGCTGACACTACCCCAGAACAGGGTGGTTTAGAACAGCTGCACTACCAATGACTCACTCAGTCCCTCCCCTTACAGACAGACTAAAACTAGTAGTGGTGTTAGACTATGTGTGATACACACACAGACAGTCAGTGTATACAGCAGTCCCTGATCTTTCAGAACAGATAACTACAGCCAGCTGCTCATTAAATGTGATCCCACAAAATAAAACTAACAGAAAAATGATGAGACAAAGCTACAATTCAAAGCACAAATCTCCCTTCAGATCTGTGCCTTCCTGTCTGCTCATTGGGTAAGAAGAGGAAGAAAGCAGACTGAAACGACCCTGGTTGTAAACACATGTAAACAGTCAACTCTATTTCTTGAACTGCATTGTTGGTTAAGGGCTTATAAGTAAGCATTTCACGGTAAGGTCTACACCTGTTGTATTCTACGCATGTGACAAATAAAATTTGATTTGATTTGATGTAAGAAGCCTAACATGCCTCAGAGATGGATGGGGTATGTCTTTAGCGTGGGGGGTTAGTGGATGTAATTTGTTGGAGGCATGTTGTCATGTTGTCTCCGCTAAGTCTATCCTGTGGGGCTCCCAGACCCTCCATCAAGCCCTCACACAGCCCCATCTGGTCCACATTAGTACCCAGGCAGGAGGCTCAAGGACCTGACTACCTGTGGACAAACACTGGGCCTACCTGCAGGAAGGACCACAACACTGTTTTTCAACACCCCCTGGTCCATGGGTCGGCATGTCAGATCTGTCAGATCAATATCTCACACTGATTAGTCTTTTGTCAAATAATAATATAATAATATATGTCATTTAGTTCCAAAGCGACTTATAGTCATGCATGCATACATTTCTCATATGGGCCCCAGCGGGAATTAATCCCCAACCCTTGGCCTTAAAAGCACCATGCTCTACCAACTGAGCTACACAGGACCAATTTGTCAGCGTCTCATAGGGAAGAAAGTGTTCATCAGCCTTTGGTTCATTACTAAAGGGAGTGTGAGGTTTAGCAGATCATGCCACACAGATCTAGAGCAGTGTGGACATACGTGTCACTGTAACTGAGAGAAGAGGAAGTCTCTGGAAGTCATCAGCCCACAGACGGAGGTTAGAGACAGCTGTAAAGTCTCTGGAAGTCATCAGTCCAGCAGACGGAGGTTAGAGACAGTTGTAAAGTCTCTGGAAGTCATCAGCCCACAGACGGAGGTTAGAGACAGCTGTAAAGTCTCTGGAAGTCATCAGTCCAGCAGACGGAGGTTAGAGACAGTTGTAAAGTCTCTGGAAGTCATCAGCCCAGCAGACGGAGGTTAGAGACAGTTGTAAAGTCTCTGGAAGTCATCAGCCCAGCAGACGGAGGTTAGAGACAGCTGTAAAGTCTCTGGAAGTCATCAGCCCAGCAGACGGAGGTTAGAGACAGTTGTAAAGTCTCTGGAAGTCATCAGCCCAGCAGACGGAGGTTAGAGACAGCTGTAAAGTCTCTGGAAGTCATCAGTCCAGCAGACGGAGGTTAGAGACAGTTGTAAAGTCTCTGGAAGTCATCAGCCCAGCAGACGGAGGTTAGAGACAGTTGTAAAGTCTCTGGAAGTCATCAGCCCAGCAGACAGCTGCAAATGACATTTACTGCCCTGGAGAGGATGCCACACACGCTCGCTCACACATATGCTTAGTCGCATGCACGTACACGCACACACACCAATGGAACCAACGAAAGCTTCTCAATCAAGGTACTTTCACCATGTCCACCCATACATACATATTTCTAATAACAAGCATGTAATTCATTATGCAAGATATGGGCTGCTACATCCTTGATCGATTGACGGTCTAAAAAGCGAAGAGCACTTCAACCACTGGGAGACCTCACCACTGTCTAATAGTTGTACCTTGAAGTGAGCAGTGTGTATTAAATCATTAGAGGAAGAGGCTGTTGGATTTTCCGCTCCCTGGGAGGAAGTGGATGTGAAGATCTATAGGTCAAACTAAAAGGAATATGACAGCTGTGTGTGTGTGTGTGTGTGTGTGTGTGTGTGTGTGTGTGTGTGAGTGTGTGTTCAGCACATACAGTCTCTTAACACTAATCATTTCCTGTACTCATGCGGTCCAAGTGCAAGGTCACTAATTACAGTGAAAGTGAGGAGCCAATTGCAGGTCAGGATTTTGAGTAGTCCAGTATGAACAATGATCAATGTGATCTGGTCAACAACTATAAACCCCATACAGATGTGAACTACTATAAGCTCTATTTTAATCAAATATGAACAAATACTAAATCTTTGTCATCCACATTCATTATACTTGGGTTTGCTGGTTGTCTGTTTCTAGACTTGCACAACTCTGCAGTGATGAGCTACAATACAAGTCAACGCCAACTTTGTTTCCATGTAACTGAACGAGCCAGTAACCATGGTTACCACAAATCAGGTCTATATCAGACCCAAGGCAAGACAATCATAGCTGTTATTGGGACTTTGTTCACAACCAGTTAGAGAATGAGAGACAGGAGAGAGAAAAGAAGAGAGAGAGAGAAATAGACAGAGGAGGAGGAGGAGGAGGAGGAGGAGGACGAGGAGGAGGAGGAGGAAGAGGAGGAGAGAAAGACAGAAGGAGAGAGAAAGAAGAAGGGAGGTAGAGTGAGGGTGTGACAGTGAAAAGGAGAGTGGGGGAAGAAGGGAGGTAGAGTGAGGGTGTGACAGTGAAAAGGAGAGTGGGGGAAGAAGGGAGGTAGAGTGAGGGTGTGACAGTGAAAAGGAGAGTGGGGGAAGAAGGGAGGTAGAGTGAGGGTGTGACAGTGGAAAGGAGAGTGGGGGAAGAGAGACTCCTCTGCAGTCTGCATCAATGATGACAGCAATCTGTCAGGCTCTGTGAAGCACATGTCAATGTCCCCTGCCAACCCGCTGCAACAGCCTCTACGCTATTGGAAGCAGAATGACTTCAAGAAACTGGAATGTCCTTCCTTGCTATGAATAGTTCTTCATCTCTGACCTTGCGGTATCAAGTTTCATTATCTAACCTAACCTTTATAAAAGCTAAATAACCAGGGCCAAAAGTGAAACCCAAAGAAAGTTAGACCTCAGCCACAAGCTAGCTATCCTATCTCCTCCACTGTGTCAATCACCTGTGAACAGACAGACAGACAGACAGACACAGAGACAGACAGACAGCGACAGACAGAGACAGAGACAGAGACAGAGACAGACACAGAGACAGAGACAGAGACAGAGACAGAGACAGAGACAGAGACAGAGACAGAGACAGAGACAGAGACAGAGACAGAGACAGACAGACAGACAGACAGACAGACAGACAGACAGACAGACAGACAGAGACAGATAGTGCTGGTGGTGCATCAGTCATCAACCACCGAGGGACGCCTGCACCAAGTATGCACCCTTGTGACATCCTTGTTCCATGGCTCTGTCACATTGACTCAACTCATCACTACTGCAGACTGAGGGGAATGACACTGGGCAGGCCCAACTGGGGTTGTGTGTGTGTGTGTGTGCGTATGTGTGTGACTGAGACTGTGTATGTTTTCACTAGCTCAGATATGAATGCAGATAAAGGGTTTAATCTTCCAGCTCTTTCCTTCATGTTTTGGATCATCCTGAAAGACAGCTCCAGTATTGTGAGAGGTCATCCTGAAAGACAGCTCCAGTATTGTGAGAGGTCATCCTGAAAGACAGCTCCAGTATTGTGAGAGGTCATCCTGAAAGACAGCTCCAGTATTGTGAGAGGTCATCCTGAAAGACAGCTCCTTTGTACTGGGCTCATCTCCTCTGGGAGAAGGGATCTTTGACCCTGCGGTGACAATGGAGAAGGGCGTGTGTGCATGTGTGTGTGTGTGTGTGTGTGTGTGTGTGTGTGTGTGTGTGTGTGTGCATGTGTGTGTGTGTGTGTGTGTGTGTGTGTGGCCGTATCCTCACTTTGGAGTGGATGAGGGTAGCAGGAGTGGGGAGCCTGGGGAGGGTTCCCCTACCAGGGAGCAAGTGGAGTGGGAAAGGGGGCTGTCACGTGGGGCCCTAGAGCCTGGAGCAGATGGCCTGAGATTAGCATGTGAATGAGGGGAGGACTGAAGACAGAGCCTTGGGGGGCCCCTGGTAGCAGTGGCCCTGTTCAAATACACTGTCTGTGATAGATAGGTCAGCTCAGGGACTCTTCAGAGAAGCCTAATTTGTGTTTATCAATTACATAAGAAGAAGAAGTGGTGGGTTGCAGAGGACTGCAGAGACCATAGCCTGGTCCCAGATCTCTTTGTGCTGTATCGCCAACTTGTTATAAATGTCCATGACCATAGGAGTTGGATATACAGCACAAACAGATATGGTACCAGGCTAGAAACAGACATGGTACCAAGCTAGAAACAGATATGATACCAGGCTAGAAACAGATATGGTACCAGGCTAGAAACAGATATGATACCAGGCTAGAAACAGATATGGTACCAGGCTAGAAACAGATATGGTATCAGGCTAGAAACAGATATGGTACCAGGCTAGAAACAGATACGGTACCAGGCTAGAAATGGATATGGTATCAGGCTAGAAACAGATATGGTACCAGGCTAGAAACAGATATGGTACCAGGCTAGAAACAGATATGGTACCAGGCTAGAAATGGATATGGTACCAGGCTAGAAACAGATATAGTACCAGGCTAGAAATGCATCTTTGCCAAAGTGTTTTGTTCTTAGATCCACACCCTGAAAGCACAACACACCTGTCATGAGAGCCATGTAGCCAACACATGCTACAGCGAGCACGAAGTGACTAATATCAAAACAACACACGCCGACGCCTACCTCAGGAGATGGTCATCAAAGCTAGCTAGCTACAGGCTAGACATGACAGAGACGCTGATAACATCAGACCACATACCAGTGGCTGCCTGAGCAGCTTTGAAGCCCAACTCTGTCACCGTACACATCATGACACATCATACATCACAGAGACAGACAGTAAGGGTGTGGAGAATCAAAGCAGACTCAACAAACAACAACAACAACAACAACGGTGAGATGTATTTGTGCTGTGAATACCTTGAGAAATGCTTTTAGGAAATCTGCTTTTATACATTCTTCAGATACACTCTTAAGGCTATCTTACTGTCATCGAAGCCTTCTTCCAAATCTTGAGCTATTGCTGTCAAGTGACTCTCGAGTATGTCCTTGGTACGCTGAGTAGAAAAAGGACACAGTGACCAAATAGCCGCATCGTTACATGTAATGGACAGCACAGCGCCGCAGGCTCTGTAAACCAACCTTTGTCGCGACACGGTCACTGCAAAAGCCCACAAATTACATCAGCAGGGTTAATCGAGGAAGGTAAACACCAGATTACTGTTTTGTTGTTCCCGAGAGGCTAAGAATCCAGAGGAATGTTAGAGAGGAATAAAGTGTTCAGTGTCTCATATTCCCCATATATTCATTTAAAAAGACGCACACATAGACAACATGGACCATGGATAGATGAAAGCTATTGGCTAGCTCTCGTTGTTATACAAGGAAGTTGTAATCCTTCCTGAAGCCATCGGTCCTGTTCAAGAGGCCAAAATGTTATTGAATGTTCAGATAGAAATGTCTTGTGTAGAACAGATATGGTTGCTTGTCATGTAGAATAAGGAATTGTTTCTATCTGAACGTTTCACCTCACTGAATACACCCCAGGGTCTAATGGTGAGTCAGGCAGTTAGTGGCCCAGACACCTACCACACGTCAGCATGGCATGCCTGGTAAAGCACACGTTCACGCCAACACGGACCCAAACACAGATCACTGTCAAACTAACACTACTCTGAGGTCAGTTTGGGAGGGACGTTCTTCATGCCATAGTCAAATTACCATGGTAACACCAATAAGAGGAGAGTGCGCTCGAGGGTCATAGGGCAACGTTTGTTTTAATCAGGGAATTCCTGGACTCACTATTTGTCCTGTGAGATTGAAACTAATGTGCTATGAAGAGGTTACTTAAGCAATAAGGCCCTTAGCCATGGTATATTGGCCATATACAACAAACCTCAGAGGTGCCTTATTACTAATATAAACTGGTAACCAATGTAATTAGAGCAGTAAAAATAAATATTTTGTCATACCTATGGTATAAGGTCTGATATACCACAGCTTTCAGCCAATCAGCATTCAGGGCTCGAACCATCCAGTTTATAAAAAGCATTGTAACAGTTGTCATAAACATCTATGACCCCCCAAACCTCCCAAATAGGACAGTAGTGTAGAGTAGAGTAGTGAACAGTAGAGTAGAGTAGAGTAGTGTACAGAAGAGTAGTGTAGAGTAGAGTAGTGTAGAGTGGAGTAGTGTAGAGTAGTGTAGTGTAGAGTAGTGTAGTGTAGAGTAGTGTAGAGGATATGCAGAGTGTTTTGGGGTAGCCTGCCCCTGCTGTATGGCCATCTCTCTGCTCTCTGGCTCCATCTAAATAGTAGACAGTGAAACACAGAGGCCCTATAGATCCAGACAGTGAAACACAGAGGACCTATAGATCCAGACAGTGAAACACAGAGGCCCTATAGATCCAGACAGTGAAACACAGAGGCCCTATAGATCCAGACAGTGAAACACAGAGGCCCTATAGATCCAGACAGTGAAACACAGAGGCCCTATAGATCCAGACAGTGAAACACAGAGGCCCTATAGATCCAGACAGTGAAACACAGAGGCCCTATAGATCCAGACAGTGAAACACAGAGGCCCTATAGATCCAGACAGTGAAACACAGAGGCCCTATAGATCCAGACAGTGAAACACAGAGGCCCTATAGATCCAGACAGTGAAACACAGAGGCCCTATAGATCCAGACAGTGAAACCCAGAGGCCCTATAGATCCAGACAGTGAAACACAGAGGCCCTATAGATCCAGACAGTGAAACACAGAGGCCCTATAGATCGAGTAAGCCTCAAAGGGCTGATCCCTCAAGGGTTTGGTTTCCATGGCAGGGGTTGTCGTGGTGAGGGAGTCCCTTGTGGGGCCCACTGGGCACTAGGCAGTCAACACTTTACAGAGATCAGGGGGTTGTAGCTAGAGGAGGACATACCAATACAGAGTGGAGGGCTGACTACCGTACCACTACTAATAAAGGTGCAGATCAAGTCTAGTGCCAAGATGAGAGTGTGAGAGCCTGTGTGTTGGGGTGTCCAGGCAAGAACTCCTTACAAATCCCACAAGACTTATTTTGTACGCCCAATTGTATAATAAGCCCACCTGGCCAGCATCCAAAGGCCACGCACGCACGCACACGCACACGCACGCACACATGCGCACGCACACGCACACACACACACACACACGCACACAGCTGCAGTGTTAAAACGGTCCTATAAAAAAGCCTGCAGGAAGGTCATGTAATGTTGCAGTGCATTCAGACCCTCCCATCTGGTCCTGTGTTTCACACTGGCTTAATAGAGGGACTCTCTGTGCACTTCCACTGAATTAGGGCTCTTCTCACACACACAACACACACACACACACACACACACAAACACACACAGATGAGAGGTTTTCATAATGGGGTTTTGGGAAGCTCCGGACTCTGAGCAGAAATTTGCCCTAAATCCCCAGGGAATCGACAGGAGGGAGTTATTTCCATGTTGCACCCTGGTTTCCACCAAACCTTTCCACAACGTTTTACCAAAAAACACATTCACACATAAAAAGCATGACAATGCCTATCAAGTGGTTGCGAAACTCGATATGAGTGATATTGCGAACAATGTGGGGACGACCAACAAAGGGGTTCATTCACTGTTGAATGAGAGGCCAGCCGCTTTCCAAGCAGGATATTTACTGCTGTCTGTGGACTGTTGCAGAGGCTTAGCGAAAACAAGCGGCGCTGTTTAGCCTCCAACATCTGGAAGCTATAAAGGCTGAATGGCTACGGTAGACTATTTACACTAGGCTAACAGCAGGGCCTGGGGCCATAGATCCTGGGAGCTAGCCTCTTTAGCGGTTTCTTGCCCACCACTGGACTGGGGGCACTAGCAGGGCCAAGACGGGACCTCCTATAACTCTCCTTCTCCTCTCTCTCTCCTCTCTCTTTCCTCTCTCTCTCCTCTCGCTCCCTCCTCTCTCCTTTCTCTCTCTCCTATCACTCTCCTCTCCTATCACTCTCCTCTCCTCTCCTCTCTTCTCCTATCACTCTCCTCTCCTC
>NW_028158262.1:27500-77500 GCF_964263955.1 Coregonus lavaretus | reverse complement strand
CTAATCTCCAGATAGAAGACATTGGGGAGGAGTGCTACTAGTGTAGGGGGTCTAAGGTAGCCACGGTAACATACTGAAGGCTAGTTTAACCAGGCTAGGTCTAAGCTGTTTCTGGGTCTCCAACCCCAACCATATTGTGTACTACTGATCAATGTTTATTTTATGAGCATTTTATGAGCATTTTCATTTTGATTCACTTAACTAACTATTATTAAATCCTCCTTTGTTTCATAATCTATACTGTACAGTAACATGTAGAGTATTCACACAGTAACATTCACAGTGTTTTCTCTTCATTTTGTACCCATAACACATCCATGTTTTCAAGAGATATTGATCAGTAGCTAGGCAGGCCTATACCGCATGTGTACCATAATATCCTACTATACAATACAGAATGATTTATGTGGACATTAAGTCCCTACAGACCCTATATTCTACACAGGAACATTTTCACATCCAGACATGGGAACTCAAACGTCCCTGTTTTCCATCAAGATGTAAACACCTTGCAAGACCAGGCGTTTAGATCAGAGAATGCATAGCAGCACTATAGAACTTCAATCAGTCTCCAGTCAGGCCAGAGTAATGGAAACAGAGACCGAATGAGATCAGTATCTACTGTGAAGTGTCATGACATCAAACTGAGGTATAGACGTATTCATCTATTAGCTGTACTGGCTGGAGACACTGGCCTGTTACAGGGGGGGTTTCACAAAGAGCACAGAATCACAGCGTAATTATGTGGAATTGGCTCAATACTGGAAATATAATTATGTCCAATGCTGCTATTCGATCCAAATAACATTATATGAACTAAGGGCTCTAGGCACTCAGCTACCCAGTATTTTTATAAATACGTTTTGAATATGTCCTGTAAACTAGCTATACTGTATGTTATAGATGTACTTATTAAATCAATACTCTGAGAAGACTAGCAGCTGTCAAGGGCTGGCACATTGCAATGCAGAAATATTTGTCTGGGTGTGCTTTTTCAGATGCTCTTGGATCTGAGAGATGATCAGATGCTTGATATTGAACTGTCTATTGCTGTGAAATGTCATACTTTAAAAATTACCCCGCCTCTTTCCTTGTCAGCAATTGCAATGCATATTGACCGGGTTTGGGGGCATTGGTTTCGACTGCAGTGCTGAATGCTGTAAAGTAGCACTATACATTACATTTACATTTTAGTCATTTAGCAGACGCTCTTATCCAGAGCGACTTACAGTTAGTGCATACATTATTATTTTATATATATTTTTTCATACTGGCCCCCCCGTGGGAAACGAACCCACAACCCTGGCGTTGCAAACGCCATGCTCTACCAACTGAGCTACAACCATGCCGGCCATCCCCTCCCCTACCCTGGACGACGCTGGTCCAATTGTGCGCCGCCCCATGGGTCTCCCAGTCGCGGCCGGCTACGACAGAGGCTGGATTCGAACCAGGATCTCTAGTGGCACAGTTAGCACTGCGATGCAGTGCCTTAGACCACTGCGCCACTCAGGTATCCTGTATCTACCAGTGTGGCTCCTGGACTGCATGGCAATGAATAGCCTTCAATTCAGATCTAGAACACTGCTCCTGCCTATAAGTCATGAATAGTGAATAAACAATAAACAACGAATAACAAAGATATCACCAACAGGCCTATATTGCCCTAAAAAACCGTAGGCTTAGTTCAAATCTGAGATTAGGCAGAGAGTAGGCTATAGCAGGCTGGGGCGGTTACTGCAGTTATCCGTCAGAGCAGCCGCCGCACCGTTTCAGCACCATGCATGGTGGACCTGAACAATGGGCATAGCCCGCAGCCCCGGAGAGCTCACACGTTGACCAACAAAAATACTAACGGGTTTTGTATTACGCATTTTATGAGACAAATAAACACTTAAAGGTATGAGGTAAAATACAAAAACCATAAAGTAAAAGGAGATGGTAGCGAAAAAGCAGACAAATGGACATGCCGACTAAGCCTTTCTCTCCTAAGGGTGAGGCTGATGTGCAAACATTGTTCTTTCTCAAAGGTAAATTACAGTAGAATTTCTTACCAAGTTAACAAACAATGTTCTCCTTTTTAACTATGATATAGCACAAACAATTTAACACATGCCTTTCCCAAATGCGCAACAACTCGGATTAGAAGCCACCTTCAATGCTTTCAATGATTCGGAGAACATTCAACTTTTTTACTCTAAACTAAATCAAGTGTGTTGAAAGTTCAATTAATTCCAATTTAATTAAAACATAATTAACCATGCTTTGCCTTTAAATTGAATACATTCAATATCGTATTTCCCTTACCTATTCGTGGCAAATGGAACCGTATAAATAAATCCCTTGTGCACTGTGCCTTGAGCCAAAGTGACAATGAAAATAGATGTCGGTCTCTCTGACCCCTCCCACTGTGTTCAAATCCCGTAATTACATCAGTAGTGGCGCATTTATTTGTATGAAACCAACTGTTGCAGATTCTCGCACACACACACACACACACACACACACGCACACACACACACACACACACACACACACACACACACACACAGGTGGGATCTACACCAAGCTGCAGGTATACAGAGAATTCATTCAAACCATGCTTTCTCCCTCTACATGTAAGAGGATGGATGGGCTTCTGTGAGTAGCTGCATTGCATTGCTCTTCTTAGAGGGAGGGGTGCGGCACTTGTTGAGGAGTGAGTGAAAGAGACGTGGAGGGGAGAGAGGAGAGGGGGGTGGGGTGGGGAGGAGAGAGGATGTAAGGAGAAAGAGAGAGGGAAAGAGGAGAACAGGATTGATCAAGGGAGCAGCTGCTCCTGTCTTCCCCATGGGATCCCAGCCACACCAAGTCCGGTGCCCGTGCCAAGACTGGCACTGTAGGATTTGGGGGAATTTGGAGGTTGGAGCAGATTGACTCTCCCTCTTCTTAAACAGATAACATGTGTACCCATGCCATCTGTCCAGAGGCATATTCCCCCTGACAGTAGCATACTAGCACAACTGCACAAAGAAACACCAGCTTGATCATGTAAAAACAACACAAGACTTTCAACTCAACCTAAATGAAGCTATGTACAGTTGAAGTCGGAAGTTTACATACACTTAGGTTGGAGTCATTAAAACTCATTTTTCAACCACTCCACACATTTCTTGTTAACAAACTATAGTTTTGGCAAGTCGGTTAGGACTACTTTGTGCATGACACAAGTCATTTTTCCAAGAATTGTTTACAGAGATTATTTCACTTATAATTCACTGTATCACAATTCCAGTGGGTCAGAAGTTTACATACACTAAGTTGACGGTGCCTTTAAACAGCTTGGAAAATTCCAGAAAATGATGTCATGGCTTTAGAAGCTTCTGATAGGCTAATTGACATCATTTGAGTCAATTGGAGGTGTACCTGTGGATGTATTTCAAGGCCTACCTTCAAACTCAGTGCCTCTTTGCTTGACATCATGCAAAAATCTAAAGAAATCAGCCAAGACCTCAGAAAGGAGATTGTAGACCTCCACAAGTCTGGTTCATCCTTGGGAGCAATTTCCAAATGCCTGAAGGTACCACGTTCCTCTGTACAAACAATAGTATGCAAGTATAAACACCATGGGACCACACAGCCGTCATACAGCTCAGGAAGGAGACGCGTTCTGTCTCCTAGAGATGAACGTACTTTGGTGCGAAAAGTGCAAATCAATCCCAGAACAACAGCAAAGGACCTTGTGAAGATACTGGAGGAAACAGGTACAAAAGTATCTACAGTGGGGAAAAAAAGTATTTAGTCAGCCACCAATTGTGCAAGTTCTCCCACTTAAAAAGATGAGAGAGGCCTGTAATTTTCATCATAGGTACACGTCAACTATGACAGACAAATTGAGGAATAAATATCCAGAAAATCACATTGTAGGATTTTTTATGAATTTATTTGCAAATTATGGTGGAAAATAAGTATTTGGTCACCTACAAACAAGCAAGATTTCTGGCTCTCACTGACCTGTAACTTCTTCTTTAAGAGGCTCCTCTGTCCTCCACTCGTTACCTGTATTAATGGCACCTGTTTGAACTTGTTATCAGTATAAAATACACCTGTCCACAACCTCAAACAGTCACACTCCAAACTCCACTATGGCCAAGACCAAAGAGCTGTCAAAGGACACCAGAAACAAAATTGTAGACCTGCACCAGGCTGGGAAGACTGAATCTGCAATAGGTAAGCAGCTTGGTTTGAAGAAATCAACTGTGGGAGCAATTATTAGGAAATGGAAGACATACAAGACCACTGATAATCTCCCTCGATCTGGGGCTCCACGCAAGATCTCACCCCGTGGGGTCAAAATTATCACAAAAACGGTGAGCAAAAATCCCAGAACCACACGGGGGGACCTAGTGAATGACCTGCAGAGAGCTGGGACCAAAGTAACAAAGCCTACCATCAGTAACACACTACGCCGCCAGGGACTCAAATCCTGCAGTGCCAGACGTGTCCCCCTGCTTAAGCCAGTACATGTCCAGGCCCGTCTGAAGTTTGCTAGAGTGCATTTGGATGATCCAGAAGAGGATTGGGAGAATGTCATATGGTCAGATGAAACCAAAATATAACTTTTTGGTAAAAACTCAACTCGTCGTGTTTGGAGGACAAAGAATGCTGAGTTGCATCCAAAGAACACCATACCTACTGTGAAGCATGGGGGTGGAAACATCATGCTTTGGGGCTGTTTTTCTGGAAAGGGACCAGCACGACTGATCCGTGTAAAGGAAAGAATGAATGGAGCCATGTATCGTGAGATTTTGAGTGAAAACCTCCTTCCATCAGCAAGGGCATTGAAGATGAAACGTGGCTGGGTCTTTCAGCATGACAATGATCCCAAACACACCGCCCGGGCAACGAAGGAGTGGCTTCGTAAGAAGCATTTCAAGGTCCTGGAGTGGCCTAGCCAGTCTCCAGATCTCAACCCCATAGAAAATCTTTGGAGGGAGTTGAAAGTCCGTGTTGCCCAGCGACAGCCCCAAAACATCACTGCTCTAGAGGAGATCTGCATGGAGGAATGGGCCAAAATACCAGCAACAGTGTGTGAAAACCTTGTGAAGACTTACAGAAAACGTTTGACCTGTGTCATTGCCAACAAAGGGTATATAACAAAGTATTGAGAAACTTTTGTTATTGACCAAATACTTATTTTCCACCATAATTTGCAAATAAATTCATTAAAAATCCTACAATGTGATTTTCTGGAGAAAAAAAATCTCAATTTGTCTGTCATAGCTGACGTGTACCTATGATGAAAATTACAGGCCTCTCTCATCTTTTTAAGTGGGAGAACTTGCACAATTGGTGGCTGACTAAATACTTTTTTCCCCCACTGTATATCCACAGTAAAACGAGTCCTATATCGACATAACTTGAAAAGCCGCTCAGCAAGGAAGAAGCCACTGCTCCAAAACCGCCATAAAAAAGCCAGACTATGGTTTACAACTGCACATGGGGACAAAGATCATACTTTTTGGAGAAATGTCCTCTGGTCTGATTAAACAAAAATAGAACTGTTTGGCCATAATGACCATCATTATGTTTGGAGGAAAAAGGGGAACGCTTGCAAGCCAAAGAACACCATCCCAACTGTGAAGCACGGGGGTGGCAGCATCATGCTGTGGGGGTGCTTTGCTGCCGGAGGGACTGGTGCACTTCACAAAATAGATGGCATCATGAGGAAGCAAAATTATGTGGATATATTGAAGCAACATCTCAAGAAATCAGTCAGGAAGTTAAAGCTTGGTCGCAAATTGATCTTCCAAATGGACAATGAAGCAGACTTCCAAAGTTGTGGCAAAATGGCTTAAGGACAACAAAGTCAAGGTATTGGAGTGGCCATCACAAAGCCCTGACCTCAATCCTATAGAAAATTTGTGGGCAGAACTGAAAAAGCGTTGTGCGAGCAAGGAGGCCTACAAACCTGACTCAGTTACACCAGCTCTGTCAGGAGGAATGGGCCAAAATTCACCCAACTTATTGAGGGAAGCTTGTGGAAGGCTACCCGAAACGTTTGACCCAAGTTAAACAAGGCAATACTACCAAATACTACTTGAGTGTATGTAAACTTCTGACCCACTGGGAATGTGATGAAAGAAATAAAAGCTGAAATAAATAATTCTCTCTACTATTGTGCTGACATTTCACATTCTTAAAATAAAGTGGTGATCCTAACTGACCTAAGACAGGGAATTTTTACTAGGATTAAATGTCAGGAATTGTGAAAAACTAAGTTTAAATGTATTTGGCTAAGGTGTATGTAAACTTCCGACTTCAACTGTAAGTTAGCCAACAGTATATAGCCTCCTTTGCAGTCTCAGAGCAGTAGCTTGCTGCTTTGTTCCCTTGCGGTCGCAGAGCAGTAGCTTGCTGCTTTGTTCCCTTGTGGTCTCAGAGCAGTAGCTTGCTGCTTTGTTCCCTTGCGGTCTCAGAGCTTGCTGTGTTGTCTGTTGGTTGAGACTAGCCTACATGCTACATCCATACATACAGTACCAGTCAAAAGTTTGGACACACCTACTCATTCAAGGGTTTTTCTTTATTTTTACTATTTTCTACATTGTAGAATAATAGTGAAGACATCAAATCTATGAAATATCACATATGGAATCATGTAGTAACCAAAAAAGTGTTAAACAAATTATATTTGAGATTCTTAAAATAGCCACCCTTTGCCTTGATGACAGCTTTGCACACTCTTGGCAATCTCTCAACCAGCTTCACCTGGAATGCTTTCCAACAGACTTGAAGGAGTTCACACATATGCTGAGCATTTGTTGGCTGCTTTTCTTTCACTCTGCGGTCCAACTCATCCTAAACCATCTCAATTGGGTTGAGGTCGGGTGATTGTGGAGGCCAGGTCATCTGATGCAGCACTCCATCACTCTCCTTCTTGGTCAAATAGCCCTTACACAGCCTGGAGGTTTGTTGGGTCACAGTCCTGTTGAAAACGTAATTATAGTCCCACTAAATGCAAACCAGATGGGATGGCATATCGCTGCAGAATGCTGTGATAGCCATGCTGGTTAAGTGTGCCTTGAATCCTAAACAAATCACAGACAGTGTCACCAGCAAAGCACCCCCACACCATCACACCTCCCCCTCCATGCTTCACGGTGGGAACCACACATGCAGAGATCATCCGTTCACCTACTCTGCGTCTCACAAAGACACGGTGGTTGGAACCAGAAATCTAAAATTTGGACTCATCAGACGGAAGGACAGATTTCCACCAGTCTAATGTCCATTGCTTGTGTTTCTTGGCCCAACAAGTCTCTCCTTCTTATTGGTATCCTTTAGTAGTGGTTTCTTTGCAGCAATTCGACCATGAAGGCCTGATTCACGTAGTCTCCTCTGAACAGTTGATGTTGAGATGTGTCTGTGACTTGAACTCTGTGAAGCATTTATTTGGGCTGCAATTTCTGAGGCTAGTAACTCTAATGAACTTATCCTCTGCAGCAGAGGTAACTCTGGGTCTTCCATTCCTGTGGCGGTCCTCATGAGAGCCAGTTTCATCATAGTGCTTGATGTTTTTTGCGACTGCACTTGAAGAAACATTCAATGTTCTTGAAATGTTCCATATTGACTGATCTTGATGTCTTAAAGTAATGATGGACTATCATTTATCTTTGCTTATTTGAGCTGTTCTTGCCATAATATGGACTTGGTCTTTTACCAAATAGGGCTAACTTCTGTATACCACCCCTACCTTGTCACAACACAACTGATTGGCTCAAATGCATTAAGAAGGAAAGAAATTCCACAAATTAATTTTTAACAAGGCACACCTGTTAATTGTAATGCATTCCAGTTGACTACCTCATGAAGCTGGTTGAGAGAATGCCAAGAGTGTGCAAAGTTGTCATCAAGGCAAAGGGTGGCTAATTTGAAGAAACCCAAAACGGAAATATATCTTTATTTGTTTAACACTATTTTTTGTTACTACATGATTCCATATGTGTTATTTCATAGTTTTGATGTCTTCACTATTATTCTACAATGTAGAAAATAGTAAAAATAAAGAAAAACCCTTGAATGAGTAGGTGTGTCCAAACTTTTGACTGGTACTGTATATATATATGTATCCATGCCACAATAGGCTAGTCGGTGCATTGCCCTGCTTAATAATGCTAGGATCCTGTTACGAGGTGTGCATCCCAAATGAAACGCTATAGGGCTCTGGTCAAAAGTAGTGCACTTTGAGAATAGGGTGCCATTTGGGACGCATGTATGTCATATATGACTGTCAATTTGGGACTGGGTCAATTGGAGCCGGAAATGACACCTGCCTTTGTGCTGAGCCAAAGCAGCTTACAACAGAAGGGCTCAGAGGCAACATGATTTAATACTACACCTGGGCAACTGGGTTCAGCCAAGCACAACGTTGTAGAGTTCAGATAGAAATACATGACGTAGAACGAACAGACTGATATGTAGAATAAGGAAGCACTTCAGCTCCATTAATGTAATTTATATCTAATTCTGCAATAGTTGACTACTGAATGTGACCCCTGTCCAATGGTGTTTCATGGGTTGGACAATCATTGAAGCCACAGACAGAATATGATACAAAACTAATATTAAATAACTTTAGAAGCATTATACCAGTGTGTGGATTTCCTTTTTGTTCTACGTCATCCTCTCCAATCCAGCACCTGGGACAAGAGTTCTTAATGGAGGTGTCCATACCACTCCACTAAACTTTAATATTGAAGGTAACAGGATGATTAAAACCATACAGATAGGATTTTTTTTAAGGAGTAGATCATAGCTAGTAAAGATGCTCATAGTAGAAAGACATAAATCCCTATTGATATCGGCTAAAACCCAGGTTTCGTTGTTTCAAAAGACTTACTGCCATCTTGTGGTTAAATTAACACATTGCAGGAGATAACGTTGAACAGAGGACTTCACCTTGTAGTTGACGCTGCCATTCTCGTCCTCCTGACCTGTCACGAGGGCATCAATCTCGGCCTCAAATATCTTCTCAAGTACAACGGACACACACACAAAAACCGGGCTTATAATGCATTAGGACCGCATCATAAGGACGGCATTATTCCTGTATGCCTTCCTCCACTGCAATAGAACGCTCCATATCTCTTCCTGAAAGTGACATTACACAATAGAGAACACAATAGTACAGAACAGCACCAAATGAAAATTGTAAAATGGATCACCAAAATTGTATAACTTTAATAAACAAGCAATATTATATTTCAAATCAACATTAAGGTGGCGTTTAGATAAAAGACAACAAATCTAATACAACAACCAAACGTACTGCAATGTTCTAATACATGGCTTGTTGTGGTGTTTTAATGATGATCATTAATAGTTATAAGTAGAAGAGAGCAAGGGTACTTCCGGTTTGGACAAAAGGCACATGGATGGATAAAATACTGTAACATCTTTCATTCAAACTAGAACATTCTAACTTACGTGACTATACCATTTCGTTTTCTACCCCCATAAACACACCAGGACAAACAGTTGGACACAAACAAAGGTGGTTTTTAAAAAATATACAATTTCATTCTGTGCATTTGATCATTGTTTCAATCTCTTGAGATTTCAAGTGTGAAAGGATGTATGGATGGATTCAATAAAATATTGTTTGCCTTGTAGATGCCCAAGGAAAGGGATAAACAACCCTACATCTAGAGCGTTAAAACCACATATTCCCAGGCAATATTAGCAAATAAATTAAATAGAGAAACCCTAAATATCTATTATTTCAGTCCATGCTTATTCAAAGAGGAGTGAATCCTAAGTTCCACTTAAGTCCATTTTATCTCAGTCATGCATTGAAGTCAATGGGAGACTAAGTGAAAATTTGACTTAAGTGAAAGTTCAGATTCACCCCAGACATACCACTGGCCTACCTTCAGTCACCATGACAATCACTTTAAAAGGCACCGACAACAAGCTAAGTAGCTAACCCAGTCAAAACTGCTGTTGGTGTAAGAGCCTCTTATGTTAACCACTCCCCAGCTCTCCTCCATGGTGATGTCACTGGGACGTCTCCCTCACTTCTGGCTGACGATACTGCGGGCGATCAGCTCCTTCATGATCTCATTGGTGCCTCCATAGATGGGCTGGATACGGGAGTCCACAAACGCCCTGACGGAGAGCGAGAGAGGATTTTCATATGCACAGACAGCATAGAATTAAATAGAAAAATATTGTATATCTCCATGACACACAAACGTCTCACTGTCACTCACTTGGCGATGGGGTACTCCCACATGTAGCCCCAGCCCCCGTGGAGCTGCAGACACCGGGTGGCCACAGAGTTCTGGAGGTCAGACGCCCTGCGAACAACAAAACAGTCAGACGATATAGGAGGGATCACATTTCTCTGCTCTTCTCCCTGAAGTGTGCACTTCCAAACTCTTAATCATGGATTTAAAAGCATTGGCTGGAAAGAAATATCCAGCATCATTCTAATACCAATCCACTCCCTTTAAATCCATAAGGGTAGCTGTGTGTTCAAGTGCACTTTACCTGTCAAACATACTGACAGTTCTTGACTGGAGTACCGTAAAGCTGGTAAAAGAGGGGTAAGTTAGTATTTGGTTGTGTTCTCACCAGTACTTGGCCATAGAGGCTGTTTGAGAGTCCAGGCGTTTCTCTGAGTGGAGCTGGAGACAGTTGTCTAGAAAGGAGCGGCCCACACAGATCTCAGTCTTCAGCTCTGCCAGCTTGTGCTGCACTGTCTGCACCAGGCCAAGAGACAGGGGGATGGAGTTAGTGGATCACTTCAACATAATACAATACAACTTCATTCCTTCATTTGATCAAACAGAAATGTGTTCTATGGAGCTAGTTTTGGGTTAAGTGCCTTGCTCAAGGGCACAACGGCAGGATAGACAGGATCTGACACCAGCAGCCTTCTAGTTGCCAGTTCAGTCCCCACTTTTTTTCAGCTTCTCTACCCTAGGTTACCTACCGCCCCGATAGAGTCAGTGGTCCACTAGACTGAATACGCCACTGGTTGCTACAGCAGAAACACCAGTCAAAGATAACGTTATCCAACCTGAAGGTGAGCGATGGTCTTGCCGAAAGCCTTCCTCTGTGTCACATAGTTCCTGGTCTCCTCAAACATGAACTCACTGCTGGCGATGGCCATGTCTGCAATCAGCAGGCGCTCCTGGAAGAACGAGGAGGAACAGGGAAGGTGAGGAGTAGTAATAATGAGGCGGTTTGTAGCTACTAGTTATAGCAATACCTTTGTGATAATCAAGTACATAGAATAGGTTAGAGGTCAATTCACTCGTTGCTTTTTAAATAAATACAATTGCAATTTCAGCTTACTTCCTAAATCAAAATGTAACTGACCCCAACCCTGGTATAATGCAAGTGTAATTCATCTCTGAAAGGTGTTGTTGTGTACCTGTGGCAGCTCATTCATCAGGTAGTAGAAGCCCTTGTTGACCTGTCCCAGCAGGGCAGAAGCAGGGAGACGCACGTCCTCAAAGAACAGCTCGGCCGTGTCCTGGGGTCAGAGAGAAAACGGTTATTATATATAGAAGGTAATGGCTGTTCTATACTGGGCTGGCATGACAGTGACCCCTTCTGGTCATCTGAACCCACTTCTCAAGGGACGTCAATGTCAAACCGACTGTTTGAAGCAACGAGGGGTCTTTTTATTTGACCAGACCTGGATTCAATAGTGTTTGTTTTCTTTCAAATACTTTAGCTGCCTTCGACTGAGCTTGCCCAGCGCAATGGAACCAATGGAAGAGTCCAAAAAGTGCAACCCATCCATCTGGTTCTACATGCAGTTTCAATCAAAGTATTTGAACCCAGCCAGGTGGTCAAAATGGCCCCTTAACGAGATAGGGTTAAAAAATGAGCGATTTAGATTTCTGACTGTACCTGTGCCATCAGGCCAATCTTTTCCAGCTTCTTGCCCGCCTGGAAGCCCGGCATTCCTTTCTCCACCAGAAAGAGGCTGATCCCGTGGGCCGCTGTTTTCGCCTCGCGGTTCGTTACGGTCACCACGATCACCATGTCGGCCATACAACCGTTGGTGATGAACACCTGCGGGTCAAGGGACAGAGGTCAATGACATGGGTCATGTTCAGTTGGGAGAAAACATTTTGAAAACGGGGGAGGTACTACTCAAATCTGTCAAACAAGAAAACTGATTTTCATTCTCCACTGCAAAACGTTTTGCTACGGTGTGCCCGACTAAACACAACCCTAGTCTGGTTAAACCACATCCACCCTGAACGCACCTTGTTACCGTTGAGGATCCAGTCATCGCCGTCCTTCTTAGCGTACGTCCTGACACCTTGGAGGTCACTGGGTAGAAAGGAGAGAAGAGAGGATCTTTAGGATGGACTGCTATTGGCTAGACAGAGGTAGAAGTTGGAGCACACATTATAATGAAAACAGAAAACAGGCAGAATGACCCCACATTGACCTTAACATCGTCAAATTCTCATGTTGAAAGTATAGCCTATTAAATGAACCATTAATACCCTTTTCACACCATGGTGCCGACCCAGACCGTACTGTGCCTGCTTGGATATTTTCTTTTCACATCATCCTTTCCAGTAGGGTACCAACAACTCAAGTGGATGTGTAACCAGACCAGCGCAGTACAGCTCAGCTTGGCTCAGCTTTACCCAGTAGTGTTAAAAGTCCTCACCTGCCAGCTCCTGGCTCCGTCATGGCGATAGCCCCGATGCAGGTCCCAGCAGCCATCTGCGGTATGAAGCGATCGATCTGTTCCTTGGAGCCGTAGTTACTGATGTAGGGCATGCAAATCTCAGAGTGGAGGGCGAAGCCTGGGCCAGAGCAGTTAGAGTACATCCTCAAAGACAAAGAGAGACAGGGTGAGGAGAGGGGTCTGCTATGTGTGACTGGGTGGGAGAGTGGGTGTGAGTGGGTGGGTGGGTGGGAGTGAGGGTGTGTGTGAGTGGGTGGGTGTGGGTGGGTGGGTGTGTGTGGGTGGGAGGGTGTGTGTGTGTGTGAGTGGTTGGGTGGGTCGGAGTGTGTGAGTCCTATTATTATCCCCTCTGACTTTCAGTACAACACAAAGCCTGTTGACAGAATAGCATTTAGATCAGTAGCCATCTAAGTTAAGTCAGTTGTTTGAAATGTATCACAACTACTACATTCTCATTTACGCCCATGGTCATAGCAATAGAGCTTGGGGAAACACTAGCCAATCAACCCACTCCTACACCAGGGTCTGTATTCATATAGCGTATCGGAATATGAGTACTGATCTAGGATCAGTTTAGATCATTATGAATATGATTATACGGACAGTGGGGAGCTGATCCCAGATCAGGACAAGATACTCACTGCTCCTCCCACATCACAGCTGCAGACAGCAGATCTCCTCCGATCCCACCGTGCTCCTCTGGAGTGAGGATCCCCAACAGACCCTGCTCCCCAGCCTTCTGCCATAGCTCCCTGCTCACCATACCTGCCTTCTCCCACCTGGAGGGGGGAGAGGGGAGGGAAGACAGAGATAATACCTTAAGTCAGCATTGTGTCATCATCACAATATAAATCACATCATCAAAACCATTCAGTTCACTGGGGGGAAAAAAGCTTGTTCATCAGGGTCCTGTTTATTATGTCACACAGTAGCAAAACCATTTCAAAACGTTCTGCAATGGAAAACAAGCGTTTTACAGCTGGCTCCTCCCTATTTGTTTCAGTCAGTTTCCTACCGTTTGGTGATTAATGAACAGGACCCTGATGGGCAACACTAGGCACATGCGGAGATGGTTACAGACAGGCAATACATACTCCTTGTGGTAGGGCACCACCTCCTCTGTCCAGAAACGTCGGACACTCTCCCTGAACATGTCATGGTCCTCGTTAAAGATCCTGCGGGTACCGATGTCCATCAGAGTCTTGGCGCTGGACGTCTCCGGACGATTGGACGGGGGAGCATCCCCTTCCTGGGGCTGGCTGTGTTGCAATCTGGGAAATGGAGGCACGATCACTTATAAATAAACTACATGTTGGTCTAAGGGCATAACAAGGCTGTTGTAAGGCCTAACGTATCCTACAAAGTCTACCTTTAATCTTTAGGTGTGGTATACTGAAACACTTGTGTGCTTGCTAAAAAGTAATAAGCTGAGCCTTATTCTGACATCAGTGTAGTTAGTAGTGGATTTTGAGTCATGGAATGAGACTAGCTCCCCCATGGTGGTCTGAGTAACCTCGAATGACATTAACCTAATGCCATTAGTTAAGTTAACCACCGATAAATCTACAATAATCGAGAATTTCAACAAGCATTTTGCTACAGCTGGCCATGCTTTCCATCTGGCTACCACTAACCCGGCCACCAACTCTGCACCCTCTGCTGCAACTTGCCCATGCCCCCCCCCGCTTCTCCTTCACACAAATTCAGACAGCTGATGTTTTGAAAGCGCTGCAAAATCTGGACCCCTACAAATCAGCTGGGCTAGACAATCTGGACCCTTTCTTTCTAAAACTAGCCGCCGAAATTGTCGCAACCCCTATTACTAGTCTGTTCAACCTCTCTTTCATAACGTCTGAGATCCCCAGAGATTGGAAAGCTGCCGCGGTCATCCCCCTCTTCAAAGGGGGTGACACTCTAGATCCAAACTGCTACAGACCTATATCCATCCTGCCCTGCCTTTCGAAAGTATTCGAAAGCCAAGTTAACAAACAGATCATCGACCATTTCGAATACCACCGTACCTTCTCCGCTATGCAATCCGGTTTCCGAGCTGGTCACGGGTGCACTTCAGCCACGCTCAAGGTCCTAAACGATATTATAACCGCGATTGATAATAGACAGTACTGTGCAGCCGTCTTCATCGACCTGGCCAAGGCTTTCGACTCTGTCAACTACCGCATTCTTATTGGCAGACTAAATAGCCTTGGTTTCTCAAATGACTGCCTCGCCTGGTTCACCAACTACTTCTCAGATAGAGTTCAGTGTGTCAAATCGGAGGGCCTGTTGTCTGGACCTATGGCAGTCTCTATGGGGGTGCCACAGGGTTCAATTCTTGGGCCGACACTTTTCTCCGTGTATATCAATGATGTCGCTCTTGCTGCTGGTGACTCTCAGATCCACCTCTACGCAGACGACACCATTTTGTATACATCTGGCCCTTCATTGGACACTGTGTTAACAAACCTCCAAACGAGCTTCAATGCCATACAACAATCCTTCAGTAGCCTCCAACTGCTCTTAAACACTAGTAAAACTAAATGCATGCTTTTCAATCGAACGCTGCTGGCACCCGCCCACCCGACTAGAATCACCACTCTCGACGGGTCTGACCTAGAGTATGTGGACAACTACAAATACCTAGGTGTCTGGTTAGACTGTAAACTCAACTTCCAGACTCACATAAAGAATCTCCAATCCAAAGTTAAATCTAGAATCAGTGTGTCAAATCGGAGGGCCTGTTGTCTGGACCTATGGCAGTCTCTATGGGGGTGCCACAGGGTTCAATTCTTGGGCCGACACTTTTCTCCGTGTATATCAATGATGTCGCTCTTGCTGCTGGTGACTCTCAGATCCACCTCTACGCAGACGACACCATTTTGTATACATCTGGCCCTTCATTGGACACGGTGTTAACAAACCTCCAAACGAGCTTCAATGCCATACAACAATCCTTCAGTAGCCTCCAACTGCTCTTAAACACTAGTAAAACTAAATGCATGCTTTTCAATCGAACGCTGCTGGCACCCGCCCACCCGACTAGAATCACCACTCTCGACGGGTCTGACCTAGAGTATGTGGACAACTACAAATACCTAGGTGTCTGGTTAGACTGTAAACTCAACTTCCAGACTCACATAAAGAATCTCCAATCCAAAGTTAAATCTAGAATCGGCTTCCTATTTCGCAACAAAGCGTCCTTCACTCATGCTGCCAAACATGCCCTCGTAAAACTGACTATCCTACCGATCCTTGACTTCGGCGATGTCATTTACAAAATAGCCTCTAACACTCTACTCAGCAAATTGGATGTAGTCTATCACAGTGCCATCCGTTTTGTCTCCAAAGCCCCATACACTACCCACCACTGTGACCTGTACGCTCTTGTTGGCTGGTCCTCACTACATGTTCGTCGTCAAACCCACTGGCTCCAGGCCATCTATAAATCACTGCTAGGCAAATCCCCGCCTTATCTTAGCTCATTGGTCACCATAGCAGCACCCACCCGTAGTCTGCGCTCCAGCAGGTATATCTCACTGGTCATTCCCAAAGCCAACACCTCCTTTGGCCGCCATTCCTTCCAGTTCTCTGCTGCCAATGACTGGAACGAATTGCAAAAATCTCTGAAGCTGGAGACTCTTATCTCCCTCAATAACTTTAAGCATCAGTTGTCAGAGCACCTTACCGATCACTGCACCTGTACACAGCCCATCTGAAATTAGCCCACCCAACTACCTCATCCCTATATTGTTATTTATTTTGCTCTTTTGCACCCCAGTATCTCTATTTGCACATAATCTCTTGCACATCTAGCATTCCAGTGTTAATACTATTGTAATTATTCTGCACTATAGCCTATTTATTGCCTTACCTCCATAACTTGCTACATTTGCACACACTGTATATATATTTTCTGTTGTATTTCTGACTTTATGTTTTTTACCCCATATGTAACTCTGTGTTGTTTTTATTGCACTACTTTGCTTTATCTTGGCCAGGTCGCAGTTGTAAATGAGAACCTGTTCTCAACTGGCTTACCTGGTTAAATAAAGGTGAAATAAAAAAAAATAAAAAAAACAAGCAACCAAACCAAGGTAGGAGCAATCAATCAGGAGTGTCAGGTTCATGAATAGGGAGTATGCAGTGATGTAGCTACAGAATAAAATCACATTATCTGGTGTAACAATCTGTAGTTAGCAGTGTTGGATAGCTGAGTTATATTCAACCCCCCTAGTTACCTCATATGTAAAGGCAAACGTTAGATAGGCTTTAAAAGGCCATTTCTGGGAAAGTGTGCCAAAGGTGACTGTGTCCCAGTTTCGCATTAGTGGGTCAACAGACAATGTCGAACACTTCAAGTAGCTATATTTTGCTTACTGACTACATATATGACAACACTGTCTAACTAAAATATTATGTTTAATGACAATTTCAATGAATTCAACACAATAGAAAAAACAACGAACATATTTCCTGCTCAATAACAGTAAATTAAACGTTAAATAAACACCGTTTCCCCAGTAAAATGTCCACGCAAAACTACGAAACGCACCTGGTATTTGCAGTGGAAAGTACTTGTCCACCTCGACATACATTTTTCACACCGGAAAAACACGTTTTCACAGCTTTTGACAACATTTTCCCCTGTACCGCTTTCACCCAACACACACAACAAAAGTGAATGTGTTTCTTCTTCAGTATTTCATGGGTAGCCTACAGTCTCATCTGTTGAATTTGCTGCCGTCTACTGGGCGGAGGTAAGGCCTGCTGAATGAACCTATTATATCAGATATTCTCATCCTACACATTACAAACATAATGGATTAAATATACTAGGGTAGTATGGGATTTGGGCTTCAACAAAACATTTTTATTTGTTGTTTTATTCAAAAGGCAATATGTTTTGTGATTTTTGAGTAGATTTTCACAATAGAAATCAAATTAAATTGAATTTGTCACATTCGCCGAATACAACAGGTGTAGACCTTACCGTGAAATTCTTACTTACAAGCCCTTAACCAACAATGCAGTTAAGAAAAATAAGAGTTAAGAAAATATTGACTAAATAAACTAACGTTGAAAAAAAAAGTAACAATAACAATAACGAGGCATGGGGTCCCTGTACCAAGTCAATGTGCGGGTTACAGGTTAGTCGAGGTAATTGAGGTAATATGTACATGTAGATAGGGGTAAAATGACTATGCATAGATAATAAACAGCAAGTAGCAGCAGCGTAAAAAAGTGGGGATCAATGCAAATAGTCCGGGTAGCCATTTGATTAACTGTTCAGCAGTTTTATGGCTTGGGGGTAGAAACTGTTAAGAAGCCTTTTGGACCTAGACTTGGCGGTACAGCTTGCCGTGCGGTAGCAGAGAGAACAGTCTATGACTAGGGTGGCTCATGCTTCATACTCAGGGTAATCCAGAGATTGTGAACTAGCCTTTTGAATTGGTCATTTCATTCAACAGCAAGTATGTACCAAGAGATAATATAATGTTTTACAGTGGATTTTAAAGTGGGCTAACATACATTTTCTGCAGTACAAAAATGCTTTATGATATTGCCACTCTCGATGCATTATTTGATGATACTTCAATACCCATACATGGATAAATGGCACGGCTGTAAGGGACCAGTCATACAAGCATGGTAGATACTAAATGGGAGCCTTGGGTTTCTGAAAATGTGTCAAAAAGTCGATGGAAGAAAAGTTATTTGTAATTAAAAGTAATACATTCAACTGCTCAGACACGAGACGTATGTGGCAGGGTCTACAGACAATCATGGACTACAAAACGAAAAGCAGCCACGTCGCCGAGACCGACTTGCTTCCGGCCAAGCTAAACACATTCTTCGCCCACTCTGAGGATAACACTGTGCCTCCGACGCGGCCCGCTACCAAGGACTGTGAGCTCTCGTTCTCCGTGGCCGACGTGAGTTAAACATTTAAACGTGTTAACCCTCGCAAGGCTGCCAGCCCAGACGCCATCCCTAGCCGCGTCCTCAGAGCATGCGCAGACCAGCTGGCTGGTGTGTTTACGGACATATTCAATCTCTCCCTATCCCAGTCTGCTGTCCCCACATGCTTCAAGATGGCCACCATTGTTCCTGTACCCAAGAAAGCAAGGGTAACTGAACTGAATGACTATCGCCCCCTAGCACTCACCTCTGTCATCATGAAGTGCTTTGAGAGACTAGTCAAGGATCATATCACCTCTACCTTACCTGCCACCCTAGACCCACTTCAATTTGCTTACCGCCCCAATAGATCCACAGATGATGCAATCGCCATCACTGCACATGGCCCTATCCCATCTGGACAAGAGGAATACCTATGTAAGAATGTTGTTCATTGACTATAGCTCAGCATTCAACACCATAGTACACTCCAAGCTCATCATTAAGCTCGAGGCACTGGGTCTGAACCCCGCCCTGTGCAACTGGGTCCTGGACATCCTGACTGGCCGCCCCCAGGTGGTGAAGGTAGGAAACAACACCTCCACTTTGCTGATCCTCAACACTGGGGCCCCACAAGGGTGCGTGCTCAGGCCACTCCTGTAATCCCTGTTCACCCATGACTGCGTGGCCAAGCACGCCTCCAACTCAATCATCAAGTTTGCAGACGACAAAACAGTAGTAGGCTTGATTACCAACAATGACGAGACAGCCTACAGGGAGGAGGTGAGGGCTCTGGGAGTGTGGTGCCAGGAAAATAACCTCTTACTCAACGTCAACAAAACAAAGGAGATGATGGTGGACTTCAGGAAACAGCAGAGGGTGCACCCCCCCATCCACATCGACGGGACCACAGTGGAGAAGGTGAAAAGCTTCAAGTTCCTTGGCGTACACATCACTGACAAACTGAAATGGACCACCCACACAGACAGTGTGGTGAAGAAGGCGCAACAGAGCCTCTTCAACCTCAGGAGGCTAAAGAAATTTGGCTTGGCACCTAAAACCCTCACAAACTTTTATAGATGCACAATTAAGAGCATCCTGTCGGGCTGTATCACCGCCTGGTACGGCAACTGCACCGCCCGCAACCGCAAGGCTCTCCAGAGGGTGGTGCGGTCTGCACAACACATTACCGGGGGCAAACTACCCGCCCCCAGGACACCTACAGCACCCGATGTCACAGGAAGGCCAAAAAGATCATCAAAGACATCAACCACCCGAGCCACTGCCTGTTCACCCCGCTACCATCCAGAAGGCGAGGTCAGTACAGGTGCATCAAAGCTGGGACAGAGAGACTGAAAAACAGCAATTATCTGAAGGCCATCAGACTGTTAAACAGCCATAACTAGCACATTAGAGGCTGCTGCCTATAGACATAGACTAGAAATCACTGGCCACTTTAAGAAATGGAACACTAGCCACTTTAATAATGTTTACATATCTTGCATTACTCATCTCATATGTATATCCTGTATTCTATACTATTCTACTGCATCTTAGTCATGCCACTCTGACATCGCTCGTCCATATGTATATATTCTTAATTCATTCCTTACTTAGATTTGTGTGTATTGGGTATATGTTGTGAAATTGTTAGATATTACCTGTTAGATATTACTGCACTGTCGGAGCTAGAAGCACAAGCATTTCGCTACACCCGCAATAACATCTGCTAAACACATGTATATGACCAATACAATTTGATTTGATGTCTTCAGCCTTACTATTTTGATCCCATTAAAGGCCCAGTGCAGTCATAAACGTGATTTTCCTGTTATTATATATTTCCACACTATGAGGTTGGTATAATACTATGACATTGTTAAAATTATGATAATGCACTGTTAGTGTAAGAGCTGTTTGAAAAGACTGCCTTAAATTTCAGCCTGTTTTGGTGGGGTGGAGTTTTGGCCTTCCAGGTGACATCACCAGGCGGTAAAATAGTTAATAAACCAGTAACAGAGTTCCAAAACTCTCTGCCAATAAATGCTAGTTTTCAGCCCCCCATTGAAAACAATACAAACGGTTGCATTGGGCCTTTAACTTACCATTGCAACATATAACTGTAGAGGTTCAGTAAAGTGTGTTCTTTCAGTAGACAGGTGACAGTTGTTCACGTTACCTAAATATTGAAGTGTTTAATATAACTACATGTTTATGAAAAAATATGCTATGGTATCTGATAGTTTTATTTAATTGAAGGTGTATTTGTACACTTCTTTAGACCGAGGATATATCCATCTTAATATTCCTGTCTTATCCTTTCATGGATGACACCTCTAAAATAGTACATCGTCACAAGCTCAATGAAGAAGACCAAGAATCAAGCCGGGTGGGGGATGTACTTTTGGAAAAGTTTATTCTGAAACGACAGAGTGAAAATAAATATAACTTTGAGGGAAAGGGGGGAGGGGTTTGGCAGCCAATCCACAATCTTGTCCAGTCAGCGCCTTTGGCATTGCCAGCAAGATGATGATGTCATGAGGTGGGCGGGGCAGAGGGTACAATCCCCACTTGATGAGTGGTCACCGTCCCACCCCAAGTGGAGAGACATGCCCCAGGTGGAGGCGAGGAGAGGGTCGTCATTGACAGCGGAGAGGTAACTTCCGTAGAGAGGAGTGAGGAGTTGAAAAGTTGACGGACAAAAAGAAAAAAAACACAGAATGGCTTTTCGACATCCCATTATAGTCCTTTTCTTTCCTAGGTTGGTCTTTAGAAAAACAGTCCTGACACCATGGGGTCTGGGAGATAGATAAGCTTTGGTTGCCGCAGCACTATCTTACACAGACAGGACGTGCTTGACGAATGCTGGGGGGAGAACAGAGAGGACACATAAGTACAGGAGCAAGAGATCTAAATAAAACAATTATTTAGAAAATTATAAAAACTATTATAAAATCATTTGATACAAATACATTTGATAAAAATCTATTTGATAAATATAAATATGATTAAAATAAGAGTACAAATATTTCAATGATACTGTTATTAAAACAGTCTGTGACATGATCTGTGCAGGATCCAGGATATTTGCTCTTTAGAGGTTGAAAAAGACTTGCCCTCATAGTTGATGCTGCCATTCTCGTCCTCCTGACCTATAAGGAGGGAATCAATCTCGGCCTCAGACATCTTCTCACCTAAAAGGGACCAACAACGAGCCAGTCAGGAACACACACACACATCCTGAATCCAAAATCAACCCCCAATACACCCTACACCCTAAGCACTTGTGTAGATCTGAGACGGTTAGACAGGTGTAAGCAATATGGCAGTAGTGTACCTAGGGTGTAGGGGGGCTAGGGGATTGATTTCACCCAGCCAACCAGACTTTTTAGCTGGCTAACCCACTGCCCAGTCAGTGCTGTACTGTACCGTGTCTAAATGTATCGACTCCACTCACCCAGTGTCCCCAGCACGATGCGCAGCTCAGCCCCCATCACGGTGCCGTTGCCCTCCTTGTCGAAGACACGGAGACCCTCAACGTAGTCATCAAGTGTACCCTTCACCAATTTATCGGCTTTTTCCAGCATGGGCAGGAAATCGGCGAAGGCCAGCCTCTTGTTGGCCATATCTGACTCAACGAAGGAGAAGAGATCGACGTTAGTCACACACGGTATGGTGGTCCATCTGTAGCCTTCCACTGCTTGGTTTGATACGATCACATCGTGCACACCACGTCAAGGACAAACAGTGTCTTGCTAGTGACGGTCGTTACCTCATTGTTATTTTATATAATCACCCTTGACAACCAGACCACAAAATGAACATTCATATCGCTACCAGATGTGGGTTCAAACAGTATTTGTTTTCTTTCAAATACGTGTAGTGTTTGATCAAGCCCACCTGGAGGCCCAGATTGGGGCGGGGTTTACACTTTTGGGACTATTCCATCCTCGGGGCCACGTTCAGTAGAGCAAACGTATGTAGGACTTTGCAGATAGAAATGTCATGACTAGAACAGACGTCATTACTTATTCTACAGGGGTAGAGAGGCCTGTTTGGTCTTCATACTACATTTCTACCTGAACGTATCATGACGTTCTCACAACATTCTCACAGCGTTTGCGATGTTCTCACAACCTATCCCTATAGGAGTACGGGTGGTCTCACCTTCGGGGGATGGTTTTCCCAGGATCACTGCAACCTCCTTGTTCTGGGGGTTCTGTCCCAAGGCGCGCATGATGTCAGCCACCTGGTTGTATCCAACCATGCTATCACCGACTCTGTCGAAGAGCCCGAAAGCCTCTTTGAAGTCTGGAAGGACGAGGGAAACGCAGAAGATACGATGAGTTGGATGAAGACAAGCATAAAGTGTGCACAAACGTACAGTATCCTGACAACTATCTTGTTCACACTCAAATGTTTCAATAAATCAAAGTTAAAATATTTGAGTTAATAAAAGGGACGAAAAGTAGCTCCGTCGTTATTAGTCATTTTGTTTTATGAACCAAAGGCAAAAACAGACCAGATATTTGTTCAATACTTCTAATAAAACTACACGCAATCAATGACACATTGTTCACCGTTCTGGTAAAAGTAAATTCTAACTGCAGCACTGGAGAATGGGGAGGAGCTACATGTCTCTTGTTGCTGTGCAGCAGATTCAAAGATGAAGAACGCTCGATTCCTCCCTCATTGTCCCCTGACTTATTATCAACCAACAGCTGTGTGTACTGTAGAGGTGCAGTAAGGGAGGATGGCTGGCGGGTCACTATAAGGGCTCGCTATTTCTATGGACTCCACTGAGAATCCCAATTGAAAGTGATCCAACAGATTAATGGCCTTATGTGATTTCCGAACGGCAGCAGCTGCCCCCCCCCCTCCACCCCCTCCCTCACTCCCTCCTACAAGGCCCGCTGGCGTTTGGCATTTAGAACCACCGACTGACAATCGATACGCCCTAAGAAAGTAACCCATGCCGTATACGGGCACGGTCTGCTCCGCCTGCCTGGCTCGGGTTAAACATAAGAATGCTGACTCCGGAGTAATCAACACACGCTAGCATTGGGCCCGCCTGCGTTCCTGCAGCACCTAGCCTAGCTGCTCCTCCAGCCAATAGCAAGTGCTCTAGTCTAGAGTATGCAGTGGATTCTTTAGGAAACACTTTATAATAACTTTTATTACATTATAAATGTTTACAAATAATGAAAACATGTATTTGTTTATTAATGCTCATTTATGAAAGTTTATATAAAGTGTTACCAATTTTTTCTAAAAGCGACTTGTCTGATAAAATAACACCTATACAATAATTGTATTGTACAAGATGACATACAGGAATTGTATATAGTCCTAGCAACAGTGTGTTAATGATGGGTCCAATATAGGAGGTTGTACATACCACTGGACTGCCATTGACTGACGTGACATTCCTTTTAGCACCTAGTGGAGTAAATGGCCTCAATAGTTCATTTCCAGCTCACCCTATTCTGGCCAGTTACCACTAGTTAGTTCTACACACCAACTGCCACTAGTTCTACACACCAACTGGCACTAGTTCTACACACCAACTGGCACTAGTTCTATACACCAACTGGCACTAGTTCTACACACCAACTGGCACTAGTTCTATACACCAACTGGCACTAGTTCTACACACCAACTGCCACTAGTTCTACACACTAATTGGCACTTGTTCTACGAACCAACTAGCTCTACACAAAACAACAGCCATTCTGAAGGACGTCTTTTAAAAGAACAAGACCGTGCTGCTCAGAATAGAAGCAGGGACACTAATCTCCTCTGGACAGCTGAACAAGACCCTGGGTTATTCTGCACTTGTGTTGTCAAGGCCATGGGCTCCAAAACGAGTGGACACAATTTAGGTCATTTTCACCCACTTATCAGTGACTTATCACACACACAGAGGGGACCTCATGATGCAGAAACCGTGCAGATCATACAACTCTACTTTTAGAGCCTAACTAAAGCCTCCAGAAAAACTAGTCCACAGGGGAACTTATTCTGGGGGCCACTTGACCTATTTGACTGAGTATCATTTTGCCTATTGAACTTGGTGAGTGCTACTTTGTAAAACACAGGGGACATGCTTTATCACTGAGCTATCTGTAAAGAACCTGGTCCTCACCTGGTCCTAAACTGAGTCCTCACCTGGTCCTACACTGAGTCCTCAGCTAGTCCTACACCGAGTCCTCGCCTAATCCTACAGAGTCCTCGCCTAGTCCTACAGAGTCCTCGCCTAGTCCTACAGAGTCCTCACCTAGTCCTACAGAGTCCTCGCCTAGAGAAGATACGACAGAACAAAGAGGAGGGCCCTAAGAAACTCAACACACTTCTCTCCACACACACACACACACACAATTAACTTACCCTCGATCTGGTCCGCCGTGAAAGAGGCGGCGGGTGCCTCAGCAGGAGCAGCAGCATCAGCCTATTAAAGACGCACACACCATAACAAGAGAAGGATGAGTCCCTAAGACCTGATCTGGGACCTGTTATAACCAATCCACCACCACGGGCATCCTGCCATTCTCAGAAGTACCAACACGTCGCTGGCACCATGGTGATACAGAGACTCATCTCAAAGTGATGCAGGCGCTCAACAGAAAAACATAGAAATACAGGTATATAGAAGGTCTACATTCTAGATATAGAACAATACATGAATTAGACACTAGGTGAGAAATTACACTAGCTAGTGTGATGATGGCTAGATGAAATGCTTGTAATGATTTGGGATATATTCCACGGTGTCTTTGTGGAGTCAAATGAGAAGCTCTAATCTAATTAGGTCCTCCTTGGTTTCTTCCCAAAAAATTTAGTATGACAGTGGCTTATTTTGTTAACAAAGAAGTGAACCAACCAAGTCTTGATATCCAATCTCTATACCAAATCACACAGATGCACCCACGGTAGTTCTGTAGCAACGTCAGGCTTTTAGATAATCCAATAGCCCCAAAGCCACACAAATTGATAGGCACAAAAATAAGCATCTGAAAATCACTTCAGGCAGTGGTAAATCCAAAAGTACACACCATTATGGAGATGAAGGAGTTGACACGGGGCAAAAAGAAAGAAGACTAAAGAAGCCGGAGTCCCAAGAAAGAGTGGTCCTGAACCATGCTCAAAGTCCCTCTCTTATTTATGACCGGGTCGTGATGTCACAGGGCAGATCAGATGACGCTTTGGAAGTTCTTTAACTTTCTTAGGGCAATACGGAAATTGCAGCTGTGGTCCCCTCTTGGAGCGCAAGCAGGCCTTTAGAAGGATGGGGACAGGGCTATTTATAGTCGGCTAAGGAACTGATTCGAGACTTCTTGTCTCGGGTCAGCATTTCCAAATCCTTTTACAAGGATCGCAAACGATGTTATTGGTTGACATTCTAGCCTGAAGTAGGTGAGTGATAGATGGGCGCTGAAATGCGCTGGATTTGCGTGTTCCGGCGCGGATACAAAAATGCGCCGAACCAACAGCCCACTTCAGTCGGCCTACAACTGTAGAAAGCTTATCATGTTTACAAGGTGATATTTTTAAACAGTGAGAGAGTCTTCCTCTTATGGTTGTATTGAGGCGTAGTCAAAACACAAAACGAAAAGCAGGGTCCTGTTGGGTCCGCAGCAACTGTGCGTCATGAAGCACAACGTTTAACTGGATATGTATTTTGGCCGTAATAAGCATAGTGCTTTAAAAATCAAGTTAGCTTTTTTCCTGTTGACGTTGCGGACCTATTTGCATTAGGCCTAAACAACTGACACGAATTCGATGGTAGGCTATGCATATCAATCTAATCAGTAGATGCAGCCTGCTGTGGTGTCCAGTAGATGTGCGTGGGTAAAAATCACTGGGGAAGCCAATCCAGAAAAAAGCCAAATTACAACCTGTGTGTTGTGATAATTGAGTTGTTTGCTCTATAACCTGTTAATTCATATGCCTTGCCTTCGTGATATATAGGCCTAAAGGCCGAGACAATAAGAAGACACAGTGGCCGAATAAATTCAACCACACCTTTGTTTCATTACAAAACCGAAGCGCAACCTCTGTCTGGTGAAGTCTACAAAGCATATTGCATGTAACACACACTTACATGACCTACTGCATGGTCAAGAAAGTTAATGTTTCCCACATTTTCGGCTATTGATTTAGAACCAGGGAGAGTTACTGAAAGTCCCAAAGAAAATAGGAGCTGCCTCCACTATTCCAGCACCATTTCAACATCATCAAATCACCCATTATTATGCTTAGTATAATACAGTGACAACTAAAAGACACCAAAAACAATTTAGTCCAATCAAAGTAAGCTAAATATGTGGCTGTCCATGTTTCTGATTTGTGTTGAGCAAGTAGAAAAAACATGTTGACTCACCCTACCTGTAGAGAAATGCCAATGCCAGCCTCCTCTCTCTCATATTGACAAACGGTCTATCACTCTGTCATACAGTACAGGGTTATATTTGTTGTTGTCCTAGGCTACCTGGCTAAAATGCTTGCTCCTAGCCTAACTTCCTTTCATGGGCAATGTTAGCTAGTTAACATTAGCCTTCTACATCCAGCTACATATTGAACTTCCATCCTCTCAGTGTAGGGGCACAATGTATTTTATGGTTAGATCAGAATCGCTGTTATAATCATTGGCCAGTGTGGAAAATTCAGTAAAACCCCAAGTCCAAATACCTATCTCCATCCATGGCTAATTTAGGAAAGGGCCAATTTTAGCTAGACCTGAGGACAACAACACAAGGAGATGCAACAATTCAAGGTATTTCTCTGTGATAGGAGTGCTGCCAAATCCAAGCTGGCTTCCGGTTACACTTTTTTTTTGGTGCCCAGGACCATTCACAGTTGAGCTCACTCAGTTTAGATCAAGGCTGATTGGCTATTATTTTATACTTTTTTTTTTTTATCAAGGGAGACCAAATGCTCGCTGACTTCCCTTGTATTCAATGCTACAGACGGAATCTAAAACAAAACTCCAGAAAATCACATTGTATGATTTTTAAGTAATTAATTTGCATTTTCTTGCATGACCTAAGTATTTGATACATCAGAAAAGCAGAACTTAATATTTGGTACAGAAACCTTTGTTTGCAATTACAGAGATCATACGTTTCCTTTAGGTCTTGACCAGGTTTGCACACACTGCAGCAGGGATTTTGGCCCACTCCTCCATACAGACCTTCTCCAGATCCTTCAGGTTTCGGGGCTGTCAATGGGAAATACGGACTTTCAGCTCCCTCCACAAAGATTTTCTATTGGGTTCAGGTCTGGAGACTGGCTAGGCCATTCCAGGACCTTGAGATGCTTCTTACGGAGCCACTCCTTAGTTGCCCTGGCTGTGTGTTTCGGGTCGTTGTCATGCTGGAAGACCCAGCCACGACCCATCTTCAATGCTCTTTCTGAGGGAAGGAGGTTGTTGGCCAAGATCTCGCGATACATGGCCCCATCCATCCTCCCCTCAATACGGTGCAGTCGTCCTGTCCCCTTTGCAGAAAAGCATCCCCAAATAATGATGTTTCCACCTCCATGCTTCACAGTTGGGATGGTGTTCTTGGGGTTGTACTCATCCTTCTTCTTCCTCCAAACACAGCGAGTGGACTTTAGACCAAGAAGCTCTATTTTTGTCTCATCAGACCACATGATCTTCTCCCATTCCTCCTCTGGATCATCCAGATGGTCATTGGCAAACTTCAGACGGGCCTGGACATGCACTGGCTTGAGCAGGGGGACCTTGCGTGCGCTGCAGGATTTGAATCCATGACGGCGTAGTGTGTTACTAATGGTTTTCTTTGAGACTGTGGTCCCAGCTCTCTTCAGGTCATTGACCAGGTCCTGCCGTGTAGTTCTGGGCTGATCCCTCACCTTCCTCATGATCATTGATGCCCCACGAGGTGAGATCTTGCATGGAGCCCCAGACCGAGGGTGATTGACCGTCATCTTGAACTTCTTCCATTTTCTAATAATTGCGCCAACAGTTGTTGCCTTCTCACCAAGCTGCTTGCCTATTGTCCTGTAGCCCATCCCAGCCTTGTACAGGTCTACAATTTTATCCCTGATGTCCTTACACAGCTCTCTGGTCTAGGCCATTGTGGAGAGGTTGTAGTCTGTTTGATTGAGTGTGTGGACAGGTGTCTTTTATACAGGTAACAAGTTCAAACAGGTGCAGTTTATACAGGTAATGAGTGGAGAACAGGAGGGCTTCTTAAAGAAAAACTAATAGGTCTGTGAGAGCCGGAATTCTTACTGGTTTGTAGGTGATCAAATACTTATATCATGCAATAAAATGCAAATGAATTACTTAAAAATCATACAATGTGATTTTCTGGATTTTTGTTTTAGATTCCGTCTCTCACAGTTTAAGTGTAACTATGATAAAAATTACAGACCTCTACATGCTTTGTAAGTCGGAAAACCTGCAAAATCGGCAGTGTATCAAATACTTGTTCTCCCCACTGTATATAAATATATATTTTAAAAAATAAAACGTTTGTTTATTGTATGTTTTACAAATACATTGAAGAGTAGCAGCGGTCAAAGTTAGCCAATAATTTTTTGTGTGGGCCACTGGAATATGAAATGGCGAATAACGACCAGCAAGACATTTTATTCTTCTGTCTTATTGGCTCAATTGTTCTCTCAATGCGAGACGCACTCTTTCGTAAAATAAGATGAGCTGGCATGTCAGGAATGTCACCCGACATTCACTACACAAGCTAATAAAACAACCACCCCCTCCAAGCTCCATCACCCTGTTCAATCGAAACCGTACACCAGGGGATTGCAGGGGGGGAGGGGGGGGGCACACACATTTCTGCACAATAGGAATGCAAATTTGGACTAAAATAACCAAACAATGTGGGCCTACTATAAGAAAGAGTAAAACTATTTATTATAATAACACTTCTTGAATAAGCTTCAGTTATCCCACCTATGATCCAAGACAGAGAGTACAGTCGTGGTCAAAAGTTTGAGAATGACACAAGTATTGGGCTTCACTAAGTTCGCTGCTTCAGTGTTATGAGATATTTTTGTCAGATGTTACTATGGTATACTGAAGTATAATTACAAGCATTCCATAAGTGTCAAAGGCTTTTATTGACAATTACATTAAGTTTATGCAAAGAGTCAATATTTGCAGTGTTGACCCTTCTTTTTCAAGACTTCTGCAATCCACCCTGGCATGCTGTCAATTAACTTCTGGGCCACATCCTGACTGATGGCAGCCCATTCTTGCATAATCAATGCTTGGAGTTTGTCAGAATTTGTGGGGTTTTGTTTGTCCACCCGCCTCTTGAGGATTGACCACAAGTTCTCAATGGGATTAAGGTCTGGGGAGTTTCCTAGCCATGGACCCAAAATTTCGATGTTTTGTTCCCCGAGCCACTTAGTTATCACTTTTGCCTTATAGCAAGGTGCTCCATCATGCTGGAAGAGGCATTGTTCGTCACCAAACTGTTCTGGATGGTTGGGAGAAGTTGCTCTCGGAGGATGTGTTGGTACCATTCTTTATTCATGGCTGTGTTCTTAGGCAAAATTGTGAGTGAGCCCACTTCTTTGGCTGAGAAGCAACCCCACACATGAATGGTCTCAGGATGCTTTACTGTTGGCATGACACAGGACTGATGGTAGTGCTCACCTTGTCTTCTCCGGACAAGCTTTTTTCCGGATGCCCCAAACAATCGGAAAGGGGATTCATCAGAGAAAATGACTTTACCCCAGTCCTCAGCAGTCCAATCCCTGTACCTTTTGCAGAATATCTGTCTGTCCCTGATGTTTTTCCTGGAGAGAAGTGGCTTCCTCGCTGCCCTTCTTGACACCAGGCCATCCTCCAAAAGTCTTTGCCTCACTGTGTGTGCAGATGCACTCACTCCTGCCTGCTACCATTCCTGAGCAAGCTCTGCACTGGTGGTGCCCCGATCCCGCAGCTGAAGCTGAAATGCAGTGGAAATGTTTTTTTGGGGATTAAGTTCATTTTCATGGCAAAGAGGGACTTTGCAATTAATTGCAATTCATCTGGTCACTCTTCATAACATTCTGGAGTATATGCAAATTGCCATCATCAAAACTGAGGCAGCAGACTTTGTGAAAATTAGTATTTGTGTCATTCTCAAAACTTTTGACCACGACTGTAATATGGCACTGTACTGTGTTAATAGGCCTAATACCATAAAACACAGGACAAATAAATGATGTCTGGGCTGTCAGAGAAGTGGGTAGGCTACATATCAACACCTCTATGATATAGGATGCATGTTATATGATATGTTAGTCAAATAGTGTTTGTGAACGTTGATAACATTTTAAAATATCAGAGCCTGGCAACGATTCAATGAAATATAATAATCCCTGTGATTGAGTCAGATAAAGGTATTATGAGTCTAGTTTGTGATGACACAGATTATGGGTATACTGTGTGGGTGTGTAATGATTCACAAAAATGTGGTAATGTTTTGTATTAGAATTAATTAATGACATGGAAAAGGCTATAGCCTACAGCTGAATCTTAACATGTGATGTATGCAACGGTTTGGATGGCCACGAATAGGCGGATTTGCACCGAATCCAGATATCCAAAGGAAATGAAAAAGGATAGTTACAGTGTTTTAACTGGGACTGGATGGCACTTAAACAGAGTTTGCATCAAACCAGTGCCACTTGTTATTGCCCAATTGGCTGTACTTTTGTTTCAAGTTGTTTGCCGGAAACAATGTTGTACATGTGCAGAATCTGCCTGACTCCGCCCCTTACATCACAGTGGTCATTAGGTCAGACTATAGAATCCACAGTGTGACTGTCACTGTCCTCGACCTCCAACAGGGTCAAGAACACAGCCATCATTAGTAACAACCCCCGATAAGACCCAGCCACCAAGCGCCGCTAATAAGTCAATTCTAAACCAGACCTGGGTTCAAATACTATTCAAAATCATTTCGAACAAATCATCTGTGCTTGCCTGTAGCTTAATGGCCCAACAGATTAGTCACAAAACTGCAAGCCCCACCTACCTGGCAGTCTAAAGCAAAAGCTCAATGTATTTGAAAAAGTTTCAAGTAGTATTTGAACCCAGGTTTGAATTAGCCCGACCTTGTACTTCCATCCCACCGCCGTAGTGTTTTCCTTCCTCCTCCTGCTGTATGTAATGTGGTGTAGGACACGTCTGGAGGCTTGGAGAGACCGCGCCCCGGGACACAAGCTCTATTTTTACCCTCGCTCCTGCGGTGTTCAGTTTCTCACCTCCTCCTCCCCCTGTCCTGATCTCAGAGGAGAGGGGGACAGGGGGCAGCTCCTCAAGGGGGTCACTGGTTGCTGGGACATTCCCCCCTTCTAACCCCCTCCTACCCTGATCCAAGTCGTCCTGGGTTCAAATACTATTCGAAATCAATTCAAACATTAAGCTGTGCTGATTGAGCTTGCCTAGCTCAAGGGCACCAATAGAACAGTCCCAAAATGTCAAACCCAACCATCACACCCACCCACGGGCTAAAGCAAATGCTCAAATAGCATTTAAACCCAGGTTTGAGCCCATGTCAGCCACACATCGTAAAAGAGGAGCAGGGGAGCAGGCTTAAAAAAGAGCCGAGGTATTGTGCCCCCTCTCCTTCAGGGTTTCCTGAGCCTTATTTGGTATAGTGTGTTAGGAGTGTTCCATAGGGACAGGGTAGATAGAGTTCAGTAGTCATCCAGCTCCATCATTATAGCCCAATTAGTGTCCTATTAGAGAGGCTCATAGTGCAACACCCCTTTACAGCTTACCTGGGTGCAGTTGACAGGACCAGCCAATAAGGATGTTGTGCTAATTATGCATGTATAACCACATAGACTAAATTGGTCAATAGAGCAGGCTACAGCGCTATTGTTCACTTGTTTTACGGAGGTGGTTCGGTGAACCTTGCAAGACTTACGTTAGCTCCCTAAGCTCAGTAGGCGAACACAGTCTTATTGCGCGCAGGAGACCTGGGGTTTAACATGCAGATTTTTTTGTGCCTTAGTGAAAGGAGTCAAATATAGAGAAAGTTGGAGCGGTCAAGTCAGAAAGAGTATATTAACCACTTAAGTGTTTGGCAAGGGGGCAGTAAAATGGAGGCTTTAGTAGATGGATGGACGGATGGACTCACCGATTCTTGCCGCTCAACGTGAACGCTCCCATTCCAAATGGACAAACTCTCCGCTGCCCCTTAGTGGCTTTGCTCTGTTATTATAACAGCAGGTTGAGACAAGGAGCCAGTCAGATTCAGAACACTACAACAATGAATAATAGTTTAATAGCAAAGGTAACAGACAGGTGAGATGTAAAAAATACCTTGTTTTATTATTTAGCCAATGGAAATGTGAAGAAACCGTAGATGAGCAGTAGAGTTACAAGCGTACATCACACACACACCACTTGTTATGATGCGTCACATGGTCATTACAGTTTTACTGTAGTACTTTGTCACACAGTATAATAATTTTACTACAAAGTTTCTATTGCAGCCACAATCTGCAAAGATGAAAAATCCTCTACACCATGGAATTTCTATTCCGGTTATTCAAAAAAAAAAGGTGAAATCTAAAATTAACAAACATGAATGTTGGAGCAAAGATATTTTTTTTTATATAGGAGATTGATCGGTATTCCGATCCCCTTGGTAATTTTTTATTGATTCATAGACAGTACAGCGGGAAAGTAGACACAGATAGTAGGGACATAGACAGGAGAATTGGAGACGGGGCTCCAACCCCCGTTACCAAGGGGCTAATGATGGTCCCGAGTTGAGAGGACTACCTTTTGACCAGACTCTAGCCTGAGCAAAAAAAATCGTAGTCAATTTCATCTCAGATAAACTGAAGTCTCAATACGTCATAAAAATGAATGAAAAGTAAATATTCAATTGATGTCTATCAATCGACAATCCACTTGAGGTGGTCATCTCTGCTTATGCCCCATGTCTAGACACAAAATAGTGAGCAAGATTCAGTGCATAACACTTCAAACCCCCATGCACCATGCACATATTAGACTAGGGGCGACATTTTCCTCACGCAAAAAAAAGGTGCAGATCTGTGCAAAGAATACCATAAAACTCAATCTGCATGATAAAAACTAATTATAAAGCATGATTTAATTTGAACTTTTCAACAAGTAGTGTTATAAGAATTTAACCAGGGTTTAGACAACTGAGCAATGCATGTGATGTATGCGATGCAATTGAGAGTTGAAGTATTTGGAATTCACATTGGATAATTTGCCTTCACATCTATTTGAAATCTTATGGTTCTTTTGCTCACTGCCATTTGCTCGTGCAAAATGTCACCCTCGCACTGATTGTCCCTGGTCCTCCTCCCTACACCACAGTGAGCTGACCACACACAGTTACCGTTCAGCCAATAAGGAGAGACTGTGGGAAGATTTTGTTGTGATGGAAAAAGTCATCTTGATTATCACCTGCAGAGGTGACTCTGCGGTGTATATGCCTGTGTGTGTGTTTCTTTAAATGTCTCGGTGTGTGTGTGTGTGTGTGTGTGAGAGAGATGGAGAGAGATTAGGTGCTTGGATGTGTATCATAGTTTCCAGAGCAGCAGGCAGGAGACCAGGGGTAAGCAGGGATACCTTTTACACCTCAAAGGCTGGGAACTTTGATTTCAGGGGCTGGAGGAGGTCCGCCAGGAAGTAGATGGTGCCAGCCATGCCTGTGGACACGAAGTGACACATTGATTTCACGTCTAAAACAGTTATTGGGTCGTATTCGTCAGGGCACACCTTAGCAAAAAAATTTTGCAAAGGAAAATGAAAACAAAGTTCAGGTAGTCCCTCCCAGTTCAGGTAGTCCCTCCCAGTTTGTCAGTTTTCTACAATTTGAGACATTTACATTTACGTCATTTAGCAGACGCTCTTATCCAGAGCGACTTACAGTTAGTGAGTGCATTCATTATTTTTTTTATATATTTTTTTCATACTGGCCCCCCGTGGGAATCGAACCCACAACCCTGGCGTTGCAAACGCCATGCTCTACCAACTGAGCTACATCCCTGCCGGCCATTCCCTCCCATACCCTGGGCCAATTGTGCGCCGTCGCATGGGTCTCCCGGTCGCGGCCGGCTACGACAGAGCCTGGATTCGAACCAGGATCTCTAGTGGCACAGCTAGCACTGCGATGCAGCGCCTTAGACCACTGCGCCACTCGGGAGAGTGAACACGACCATGTCCTCAAGCTTTCCACTATTCATTGATTAATTGAAATTTGCCAAATTATTGAGCAAATCTGGTCTAGGCTAAACATTCTACTTCAAGCATTTGATATGTTGTGTGTTAGATGGCTTCACATTACCTTCAAATAATGAGAAAGGAGTGTCCGGTGTCCTGCAGCCATGTTTTCCGTAGTTCATGCACCAGTCTGCAAACTACAGAAGACAAAAGACCCGAGTCAGGCTTTTCACAATACAACAGTCAACACTTCATGCAGTATCAGACGATTGACAAACACTGTCCTAAGAGAAATTCATTTTTAGCAGCCAATTCTTAATGTGTGCCTTACAGTGACACTTTAGATGCCACTAGGATTAAATGGCCCACCTATGTGCTCACAAAGCCATTCTAGTTGGTTCCATTACAGTCCATTGGGGTAAGATGTAAGAGCCTGGACAGCCATCTGGCAGCTCCATTTCCAGCTGGATATTAATAGCTGCATCTTAATAAAGTTCAAACTACACATGGGACTCCAGCCATATGGAGCCCCTCCAAAAAGAGACATCAAATACACCTCCCCCTCTCTCTCTCTCACTGTCTGTGTTGATGCAAAGACACATTAACAGCCACCTAGCGGTTGTCAATAACAACACACTGACAGCCACCTAGCGGTTGTCAATAACAACACACGGACAGCCACCTAGCGGTTGTCAATAACAACACACGGACAGCCACCTAGCGGTTGTCAATAACAACACACGGACAGCCACCTAGCGGTTGTCAATAACAACACACTGACATAAGCTACTAAATTAGTAAGTCATAAACCTAGTAGAGACCCTGTCAAATGTCTATTTGTTAAAACATCAAACCATCACAGAGAGGGTGGTAGAGGATGAGGACGTACAGTCGAGCCAGGAGTTTTCCAGAAAAAAACAACAACAATTTAGTCATTTGATCATGTGACCGGACCAGGGGAAACTCCAGGCTCCACATCCTCATCAATTGATGAGAGCTTGCTTGTGGTAACAGGTGAGGACATAGGGCCAGGAGATTTCCCCATCAGGTCAGTAAGTTTAGGCTGTCTCTCACCATGCAGGCCCTGTAGAGGTGCTTGGGGTCATGGGTGAGCTTGTAGAGGGCCAGGAAGGCGTAGGCGTTGCCCGCGGCGCCGTGACACAGGCCGTAGCCCTTCTTCAGCAGACCCCTGTGCCACACCACCTCCCCACACTGCAGAGCCTCCTCCAGGTACTGGCCTACTCCAAACACCTGCAGAGGGATAACAGGGGCATGTTCAGGAGGGCAAAACGTTTTTAAATGTTTGAAACAGGAAACTAAAAAATGGATGTTTCTTTAGGAGACGTTGAGACAGCGCTGTATAAATTCAGTAGTCTATTTCTAACCCAAGAGGATTGATTGGCAGACAACTAATGTGACATATGAAACACATTTTCAGAATAAAAGTAATGCGATAATGTTTTAAGGGACACATGTATTGTGTATTGCAGCTATACATTATGGCTGGCACAACTTCACCACCAAATGCCACTATTTCACTCCAAGAGACCCCCGGCCTCCATGATGTTATTCTGCCAATTACATCTGAGATTGCATGTACCATAGTAATTATCCATCACATAATCTATCCATAACATAGTCCTGGGGTGTGTTCAGTAGAGTCACACCGTATCAAAACATTTTGTAACGGGAAAAAAAAGCTAACATCTGCGTTTTCATTGGATGAGTTCAGGTAGCACCTCCCAGTTTCACTCTTTTCTAAACATTTCCCTCCTACTGAAAAGGACCCAGGTTTCCAGTACCTTGTAGGCCTGCAGCAGCATGTAGATAATGCCTGGGGCTCCGTGACACCAGTGCACCAGCAGGTCCCTGTTGTCCCCTATGCAGGGTGGGTAGTTCCCCGTGGGGAAGCGGAGTCGACAGACGTGGTCCACGCTGGGCCTCACCAGTCTGTGGACCCTCTCATCCCCCGCCACATAGCCTGGCTGCAGGGCACAGAACAGGGAAGATGATCAATGAGGTTTCATGGCTCACACTTCATAGTAAGTTGATGAAAAGTTTGGAGTCAATTCCATTTGGTGGTTTATTTTCAATGAGAAAAAGCAAGTTTACTCCCTGAATTGATCCCAACCCTGGTTGATGATGTTTAAGGTCCCGTTATACAATGTTTCCCAACCTGGTCTTCAGAGTCCCCCAGCCATTTCACATACTCACTATTCCAGCATCAGCGTATGATTCAACTAGTAAACTACTTGGTGGAATAGGACTTAACATAACAGGTTATATGAAGGCGTTTTCTTTAGATTCCTAATCCTGCATAAATGGGGATTTTCAGCCTATCAGCTTTACCTGCATGACAATAAAGGGAAGTTTTAAACCAATCAGCTCTAGCTTTATTACCTGCATGAGGAAGTAGTAGATGCCTGCCAGGCCGTGGGCGGGGCCTACATACTGTTCTTGGTACCACTCGTACATCAGAGGGCTCTGGTCCTGACAACGGAACCTCTGGGACTGACCCTCCCCCGATATCAACACAGCCTCACAGATCTGTGGGCGAGAGACCAGGGTCAAAACACAGTCAAAACACACGCCACATCTCTTAACTCTACCTACATGTACATATTCCCTCAACTAACCTGTGCCCCCGCACATTGACTCTGTACCGGTACCCCTTGTATATAGCCTCCCAACTGTTATTTTATTTTACTGTTGCTCTTTAATAATTATTTTTATTTTTAAAAATAATTTTCTTAAAACTGCATTGTTGGTTAAGGGCTTGTAGGTAAGCATTTCACTGTAAGGTCTACACCTGTTGTATTCGGCGCATGTGGCAAATAAAATTGATTTGATCACTGATATCAACACAGCCTCAGATCAGAGGGAGAGAGAGCATTCAAAACACACCACAACAGGAATATAATTAATATATATATATATATATAATAATCAAATTTTATTTTCCACATGCGCCGAATACAACAGGTGTAGACATTATGCTTACTTACAGCTCTTAACCAACAATGCATTTATTTTTGTATAAAAAATTACAATAAAACAAAAAAGTGTTGAGAAAAAAAGAGCAGAAGTAAAATAAAATAACAGTAGGGAGGCTATATATAGGGGGGTACCGGTGCAGAGTCTATGTGCGGGGGCACCGGCTAGTTGAGGTAGTAGAGGTAATAGGTAATTATTATTTATGCAGTCACTTTAACAGAGTAGCAGCAGCGTAAAAATATGGGGTGGGGGGGGGGGGGGGGGCAGTGCAAATAGTCCGGGTAGCCATGATTAGCTGTTCAGGAGTCTTATGGCTTGGGGGTAGAAGCTGTTGAGAAGCCTTTTGGACCTAGATTTGGCGCACCTGTACCTCTTGCCGTGCGGTAGCAGAGGGAACAGTCTATGACTAGGGTGGCTGGAGTCTGACAATTTTTAGGGCCTTCCTCTGACACCGCCTGGTATAGAGGTCCTGGATGGCAGGAAGCTTGGCCCCAGTGATGTACTGGGCCGTACGCACTACCCTCTGTAGTGCCTTGCGGTCGGAGGCCGAACAGTTGCCATACCAGGCGGTGATGCAGCCAGTCAGGATACTCTCGATGGTGCAGCTGTAGAACTTTGAGGATCTGAGGACCCATGCCAAATCTTTTCATTCTCCTGAGGGGGAATAGGCTTTGTTGTGCCCTCTTCACGACTGTCTTGGTGTGTTTGGACCATGATAGTTTGTTGGTGATGTGGACACCAAGGAACTTGAAGCTCTCAACCTGTTCCACTACAGCCCCGTCGATGAGAATGGGGGCGTGCTCAGTCCTCTTTTTTTTCCTGTAGTCCACAATCATCTCCTTTGTCTTTTTCACATTGAGGGAGAGGTTGTTATCCTGGCACCACACGGCCAGGTCTCTGACCTCCTCCCTATATGCTGTCTCATCGTCGGCAAACTTAATGATGGTGTTGGAGTCGTGCCTGGCCATGCAGTCATGGGTGAACAGGGAGTACAGGAGGGGACTGAGCACGCACCCCTGAGGGGCCCCGTGTTGAGGATCAGCGTGGCAGATGTGTTGTTACCTACCCTTACCACCTGGGGGCGGCCCGTCAGGAAGTCCAGGATCCAGTTGCAGAGGGAGGTGTTTAGTCCCAGGATCCTTAGCTTAGTGATGAGGGCACTATGGTGTTGAACGCTGAGCTGTAGTTAATGAATAGCATTCTCACGTAGGTGTTCCTCTTGTCCAGGTGGGAAAGGGCAGCGTGGAGTGCAATAGAGATTGCATCATCTGTGGATCTGTTGGGGCGGTATGCAAATTGGAGTGGGTCTAGGGTTTCTGGGATAATGGTGTTGATGTGAGCCATGACCAGCCTTTCAAAGTACTTCATGGCTACAGACGTCAGTGCCATGGGTCGGTAGTCATTTAGGCAGGTTATCTTAGTGTCCTAAGACTATGGTGGTCTGCTTGAAACATGTTGGTATTACAGACTCAGTCAGGGACATGTTGAAAATGTCGGTGAAGACACTTGCCAGTTGGTCAGCACATGCTCGGAGTACACATCCTGGTAATCCGTCTGGCCCTGCGGCCTTGTGAATGTTGACCTGCTTAAAAGTCTCACTCACATCGGCTACGGAGAGCGTGATCACAGTCATCCGGAACAGCTGGTGCTCTCATGCATGCTTCAGTGTTGTTTGCCTCGAAGCGAGCATAGAAGTGGTTTATCTCGTCTGGTAGGCTTGTGTCACTGGGCAGCTCGCAGCTGTGCTTCCCTTTGTCGTCTGTAATAGTTTTTGAGCCCTGCCACATCCGACGAGCGTCAGAGCCGGTGTAGTACAATTCAATCTTAGTCCTGTATTGACTCTTTGCCTGTTTGATGGTTCGGAGGGAATAGCAGGATTTCTTATAATAATAATATAATATTGTAAAGAGGCTTTACTGTTGTATTGCTTCTGAAAATCTGTAGGGTGGATGAGTGAACGTACACAACCTATATCAACTGAAAATAATTACACTTTTCACACTATTGTGCCGACCTGAAACTTACTGGCTCTGATATTAGATTCTGGTTTTGTCCAGGGATGGGCAGCTTTGATGGGGGTGGGGGCCACAAAAAGTCTGAACTCATCATGAGGGGCTTCAGTGGCTCGCGGGTCTGCGTACCCACATCCATACCCACACATGCAGTTAGACCAGCCCATAGCCCCTAAGCGAAATATTGTTACGCGAACCCTCCCGAGCAAAATTGTTTCTGTATTTGCATTTGAGTTTTGTTCCAACAGAATCGGTCATATGGACACCAATACACATTATTTTACTGTACTAGAGGAGAAGTTAACTTTTCAAACAATACCCTTTTTATGTCTCAACAACTCAAATTGCATGCAGAGCAGACACTACTAAAACGAGAGTACCAATGAACATTGATTCTAGAAAATGAATGCCTCCTGCGCCGCATCGCAGTGCTAACTGTGCCACTAGAGATCCTGGTTCGAATCCAGGCTCTGTCACAGCCGGCCCCGACCGGGAGACTTATGGGCGGCGCACAATTGGCCCAGCGTCGTCCAGGGTAGGGGAGGGAATGGCCGGCAGGGATGTAGCTCAGTTGATAGAGCATGGCGTTTGCAACGCCAGGGTTGTGGGTTCGATTCCCACGGGGGGCCAGTATATATATATTTTTTTTTTATAAAATAAAAATATTAAAAAAAAAATTTATACAAATGTATTCACTAACTGTAAGTCGCTCTGGATAAGAGCGTCTGCTAAATGACTAAAATGTAAAATGTAAATGAATGCTCAGTTTTTCGCGCGCTGCATTGTGGTAGCACGTACCCTTAGCAGCATTTTAGCCAAAGACTGGTATACATCTGAACAAAGTGGACAGGCTAACATGCTTTTCAAACAGTTGGAGACAGACAGGTTTGTTCATAACAATTCAACTGTTCAACCTTGTTAGCTAGAAAATGGACCCAAGTTGGCTAAACTTGAAATATAAAAGATAAACTGACTAATCACTAGCACGTGGGCTTGAGAGATTGTTGAGACGTGTGTTAGTCATTACTAGTGAAGTTGCATTATGGATGGTTCTAGCTACATCTGTAACAAAAAAGGGCATTTTCATAGACCGACTTAAAAGCCAGATCAGTGATTGCAACAAAACAAAGAAAAGCAGGTTAACTATTTTGATAAAATAATTAAATTATAAGTGGGTCTTATGGTTGTGGAAAGCTTATATTTAGCCTAGGTATAACTTCACAAGCCCTGAATTCATTAGATTATTGCTGACTGTTTGAAATGCAGTGTATTTGACCTTTAATTGTACGACGCTTATTTAGAGATATATACAGAGATAGCGATACATATACACACACACAGTACCAGTCAAAAGTGTGGACACCTACTCATTCAAGGGTTTTTCTTTATTTTTTACTATTTTCTACATTGTAGAATCATAGTGAAGACATCAAAACTATGAAATAACACATTTGGAATCAAGTAGTAACCAGAAAAAGTGTTAAACAAATCCAAATATATTTTATATTTGAGATTCTTCAAATAGCCACCCTTTGCCTTGATGACAGCTTTGCACACTCTTGGTATTCCCTCAACCAGCTTCACCTGGAATGCTTTTCCAACAGTCTTGAAGCAGTTCCCACATATGCTGAGCACTTTTTGGCTGCTTTTCCTTCACTCTGCGCAGAGTGATTGTGGAGGCCAGGTCATCTGATGCAGCACTCCACCACTCTCCTTCTTAGTAAAATAGCCCGTACACAGCCTGGAGGTGTGTTTTGGGTCACTGTCCTGTTGAAAAACAAATGATAGTCCCCCTAAGCCCAAACCAGGTGGGATGGCATATCGCTGCAGAATGCTGTGGTAGCCATGCTGGTTAAGTGTGCCTTGAATTCTAAATAAATCACAGACAGTGTCACCAGCAAAGCACCCCCACACCATAACACCACCTCCTCCATGCTTTACGGTGGGAACTACACATGCGGAGATCATCCATTCACCCACACCGCGTCTCACAAAGAAACGGCGGTTGGAACCAAATATGTCCATTGCTTGTGTTTCTTTGCCCAAGCAGGTCTCTTCTTCTTATTGGGGTCCTTTAGTAGTGATTTCTTTGAAGCAATTTGACCATGAAGGCCTGATTCACACAGTCCCCTCTGAACAGTTGATGTTGAGATGTGTCTGTGACTTGAACTCTGAAGCATTTATTTATAATAATATATAATAATAATATGCCATTTAGCAGACGCTTTTATCCAAAGCGACTTACAGTCATGTGTGCATACATTTTTTTTTTTGTGTATGGGTGGTCCCGGGGATCGAACCCACTACCTTGGCGTTACAAGCGCCGTGCTCTACCAGCTGAGCTACAGTGGACCACAAAAAGGCTGCATTTTCTGAGGCTGGTAACTAATGTCTGAGGCTGGTAACTAACGTCTCCCGAGTGGCGCAGTGGTCTAAGGCACTGCATCGCAGTGCTAGCTGTGCCACTAGAGATCCTGGTTCGAATCCAGGCTCTGTCGTAGCCGGCCGCGACCGGGAGACCCATGGGGCGGCGCACAATTGGCCCAGCGTCGTCCAGGGTAGGGGATGGAATGGCCGGCAGGGGATGTAGCTCAGTTGGTAGAGCATGGCGTTTGCAACGCCAGGGTTGTGGGTTCGATAAAATAATGTATGCGCTAACTGTAAGTCGCTCTGGATAAGAGCGTCTGCTAAATGACTAAAATGTAAATGTAATGAACTTATCCTCTGCAGCAGCGGTAACACTGGGTCTTGAAATTGTCCATATTGACTGACCTTCATGTCTTAAAGTAACGATGGACTGTCATTCGTCTTTGCTTATTTGAGCTGTTCTTGTACCAAATAGGGCTATCTTCTGTATACCCCCCCCTACCTTGTCACAACACAACTGATTGGCTCAAATGCAGTAAGAAGGAAATACATTTCACAAATTAACGTTTTAGAAGGCACGCCTGTTAATTGAAATGCATTCCAGGTGACTACCTCATGAAGCTGGTTGAGAGAATGCCAAGAATGTGCAAAGCTGTCATCAAGGCAAAGGGTGGCTATTTGAAGAATCTCAAATATAAAATATATTTTGATTTGTTTAATACTTTTTCTGGATACTACTTGATTCCAAATGTGTTATTTCATAGTTTATGTATTCACTATTATTGCACAACGTAAAAAAAATAGTAAAAATAAAGAAAAACCATTGAATGAGTAGGTGTCCAAACTTTAGACTGGTAGTATCTATCTACATATATACTACCAGTCAATGGTTTGGACACACCATATCTCAATTTTTTTCTAACTTATTGGCAATTCACTATTTGTTTTCAAAAAAAAAAAAAAAAAAAAATCATTGAGATCTGATTTTTAGGCAAAATGTAAAACTGCAATATGGCCCTGTCTTTAGGCAATGTTAATAAAATATCTCAGTGAGAGTGACTAACAAAATCAAATGGGGTCCGTAACTTGACATTGACTACTACAAGTTTAGGTAGCTGGCTAGATTAATTTACCATTCTAAAGATAAAAAATAATAAAAAAATTCTGACATGGGCTAATTGAGTGAATAACTAACAACGTTTACATCCACAGTTTTTATGCGAGTAAAGTCACACCTACTTATACCGTGTATAAAAAAATTAAAAAATAAATGAAGTTTTGATACAATTTTATAAATGGACACAGATAATTTGTTTGTTCAACATGGTGGTATCTTTTTGTGTCTGTAAAATTATGCAACAAATGGCGGTGGGAACGCCTTTATGCGCAAATATTGATATAATAACCATCATACCGAAGTAAACTTGGAGTCACGCGATGATATGGATGTGTGGTCCTCCCACTACGACTCGGGGAAACCATGAAGTTTTTTAGGCTACAGATGAAATAAGTGATGAACTTCACAGGGTGGTGAAAGTGCACAGTGATCTTGATGCTCCCTTCCAATACATTTTTAGGGTCTTATTCTGGTGACACGATGAGCGATGATTGACAAAAAATAATCTCTCCCTTATCCATAATAATCTCATCATGTAGACTAGCCTACCCACACTATCTGTGAGCTGTTGGCCAGAGCACATGGGCCAAGACGCAACAGTTTGTGACAAAACTATCGGTAGAGTTGAAAATGCAATGGACTTTGGATTTTTATTCAGTACATGTAAACTTAAGCGTACATAATAATATAATAACAAGCCATATAGCAGACGCTTTTATCCAAAGCGACTTACATTTTTACGCATGGGTGGTCCCGGGGTTCGAACCCACTACCCTGGCGTTACAAGCGCCATTCTCTACCAATTGAGCTACAGAGGACCACGTTGGTGACATTGTGTGCACTACGTCATCACCCACTGATTTGTATCCACAGCAAGTCTGTTTGGTGGAAGCGCCACTGGTGGGAAAATATGTGCTTCTAGAATATTTGCATGAAAATCTGTCGCCAATTTGATGGAACCGAGCTAATGACCGACATAAGAGAGAAACTGCCAATGCCCAACCACATTTCAAAATAGCACCTTCTGTATTCTAACTCAACAGTATGTTGAGACCAAGACAGTTACTAAAATAAAAAAACATCTGCGGGCCTACAAGAGGGGGGCCTCCCTGGCTTTGTCCTTACGAGCACAGTTCCAGCAATGGATGCATTACCAGGCCAGCACAGTACTTGGCTCGGCTAAGCTCATTTCAGTAGTGTGAAAAGGGTAACATTTTCATTTAATTATCAAATGGTCCTACTTAGAAAATCGTTCACCTTTCTGATGACAATGCTCCGTAGCTCACTCAAACAACTGCGTTTCTATTGAACACACTCAACGTAACAGTGCTTGTTAAACACATTGAATACATATCCAATGTGTATGTGATAAACCTTAACCGTGAGCCTACGACTGACCTGTTGGATGTATTGGATGGGGATCTTGTCGTGACCAAACTGCTGGTTGATGAAGGTCAGGGCATAGAGGTACCCCATCCTGCCGTAAAGCAGCTCATCTGGGAGCCCGCTGGCCCCGGAGCCCATTACCACCGACTGATGGAGCTGCAGCAGCCTGGAGGGAGGAAGCAGAGAGGAGGGGACACTTAGTTTACCTCAGATCTCTTATGGTATCTGCCTGACTAACTGTGTGGACTTTTGTCCAAATCAACATCTAGCTCTTATCCCCTAGGATCTTCTGGAGACCTGTGAGGATCTTGCCTTCCAATAGGTCAGGCGGACCTTGTTGCCATATTGCGACACCTACCCAATCCTCTCAGATCTACCCGTGCGAGGAGTGACTAGTATGGTAAGCCACATATTGATCAAATGAGTGATTTGGTGGAATGAAATCTAGACACACACAGCACCAGTGTCTTAATTCTCAGTCTTGTAAGCCGTCCCCAATGATGTACACAACACGTTTTTATATTGTGTTATTGACTGTATGTTTTGTTTATTCCATATGCAACTCTGTGTTGTTGTTATTATTAAATCGCACTGCTTTGCTTTATCTTGGCCAGGTCGCAGTTGTAAATGAGAACTTGTTCTCAACTGGCCTACCTGGTTAAATAAAGGTTAAATAAAAATAAACAGATCCTATATACACACACGTTTATGGCTGGCCCATGTCCTGTACTGACCTGCTGAGGCATTCGTCTGACTCCTGTGCTCTCTGTACTCTATGGTAGACCACCGCAGCCACGGCCAGGGGCCCGGCGTCACCGCACAGGAAGGTGACATCACGTCGCCGCGTCGGACACGTCAGGCTGTGGCCCACGTAGTCCAGAGCCTTCTGCAGGAATGAAGGCTCTCCGAACACACCGTGGAGGTGCAGGTAAAGCAGGGCGATGCCTATGGAGGGAGAGGGGTTTGGGGGAGACGAGGGGGAGAGGAAGAATGGACAGAGTTTAGGAGACTTGTGATTCGAGGTGACATTAGAACACAGCCTAAACCTAGAAAACACAAGATGGTGGTTTCTTCTTCCTCACCTGCCCAGCCAGTGTAGCCAGTGCAGTCTCTAGGGTCGGCAGACTTGAGCCCATTCTCCATGTGCATCAACAGCTGACTAATGGCATTGCTCAGCCGCCCTGCAAACTCTGCTGTGAGCTGTAGAGAACACCATGACAGAACATATTGGATTATATTGTATTAGATCTTTATCAGTAGGCCTGGCTTTGAAGTCCTTTGAATGTTGCATATATTTCAGTTACGTGATGCATTTAGCATAAAAAGGCTCATGACATGTAGGCTATGAATTGTACAGTCAGGATATGACCATTTGCTTACCAGGCCTAGCTAGCTTTAACTTTAGCTAGCTAACGTTAGCGTCATACCTTTCCTTGTGAATCAAATAGTTCTTGCACAGATGCAGGGTTCCCATCATAGTCTGCGTATGGGTTCTTCCAAGCTCTCTGGTCCATTTTCTTCCAACTCCCCTCCGCTCCCACTAATGCTCAAGTTTCTTGGTCAAACGAGAAGGAATCTGCGAGAGGTGGGATGGGAACACACGATGTTGAGACCACTCTCGGTCTGTCTCTCGCTACAGAGATCATTACATTAATTCCAACAACTGTTTGGTAGAGGGTGCAACAAAAATATACAACGTATCTCGCTATCTAACTAAATCAAATATCTAGTTAGAGACACTGCTTTGGAAGAGATTCGTGCTACACGCCCCCAAACTTGCTAGCTATGCTAAATAGCGCTAGCATGCTAAGCTAACTCAATATCATGTGCTCAGTCGCCATTGAAATTAGCATGTGTGATAGTGCAGCTAGCTATAGCTACAATATTAGCAAATATTTTTAAACACATGCCTTTGCGCTAAATACACAAAAAATACGCCGAATGTTAAAAGTCAGTCGATAAAAAGGACATACCACTGCAGACGATTGATGTTTATAATGTTCTTGCTCGCTTCACTGACAAACACGTTGAATGGACTTTACAACGTCAGTGTGGCCACCTGGTGTGAAGGAGGCCGCATTACAGGCTTATTTGAGTTACTTCGAGCAGTGATGAGGACAGTGTGAGGTAATATGTTGATGTACAGTAAATAACGAGTTAAACAATCAACTATCATATTAACTGACTATTAATTTATAAAACATGATTAATCTTCAAGTGCCACCTTGTAATGCTGCCACCTGTGCATTACAAATATGATATGGCAATTATATTGTGTAATTTCCCGGGTGCCATAATGACAGTGAAAAGGGGTGAGCAATGCTATAGATTTTATTTACATTTTACATTTACATTTACGTCATTTAGCAGACGCTCTTATCCAGAGCGACTTACAAATTGGATGCAGGCAGAGATAGATTGAGCTGGTGGAATGATATCCACCCAAGTTTTTAAACTATTGTCGCCTTTTGAACAAAGCATAAGGTTTTGCTATGAAGGCCTACATGTCTGTTTTGAATGATCAAAACCCAACCCAGTCTCTGAATTAAGGTCCTACACAGCAAATGAGTCGTTCCACGAAAATAGTCCATTTTATATTTTAAGTAGAAGTTGTGCACCAGTATTACATTTTAGAAGCCTGTTATATTAAATGAAGTGCCCTTTAATATAGACCACATGGAGAATTCAATCAATCAGGTTTTTAATATGAATAAAGACTTGCTAAAGTGTCAAAATTCAGTTCCCACCGTCAACCCTGTGTCACATCTAGGAAGATTTCAACCCACTTAATCCTAAAATGTCTCCAAGTTTCACCATCTTTGTAAAGCCCTAGTTATTTTGTTGCTTTGACAAAGTCATTTCTGAAGATGATTATTTATTTAATGTGATTACTGATTCGTTTGTCCCTCATTTTAAGGTTAACCCTGTTACGTGAACTGAACTCTCGTTTTAATATGGTGAAACTATTCCTTTTTAAATATTACATGTAATAGTCAAATCATAGTGTAAAAGCAGGTGTGCTGGTTCTACTCTTTATGGCCATTTCTGGTGTTTTGTGGTGGAAAACTGATTGGGTCGAGCATAACACGTCAACCCTGTTACCCATAGATAGACAGGCTAGAAATAATTTAGCAAAACAGTTTTTGGGGTGAAGCTTGCATTCAATTGCCGCTCCCTGTTGCACACAACAAGCATCCATTCCCCCTGTCAGGAGGGGATGTATGGCTGATTTAAGATGAAAATGTAAATCCTGTTATCCCTGATACTTTATTTGGCCCTTAATAGGCACCTACTAAAGTCATTTTTTAAATTGAACCTCTTGAGATGGGAAAACATGTTTTTTATGAAGTTGAACATGGGCGGTTATTTCTGTACACTACACTCTTAGAACAAAGGGTGCTATCTAGAACCTAAAAGGGTTCTTCGGCTAGCCCCATAGGAGAACCATTTGAAGAACCATTTTTGGTTCCAAGTAGAACCCTTTTGCTTCCAGGTAGAACCCTTTTGCTTCTAGATAGAACCCTTTTGGTTCCATGTAGAGCCCTTTTGGTTCCATGTAGAGCCCTTTCTACAGAGGGTTCTAACCCAAAAGGGTTCTGCTGGAACCAAAATGGGTTCTCCTATGGGGACAGCTGAAGAACCCTTTTGGAACCCTTTTTTCTAAGAGTGTACACAGCTCCACAGGAGGTCTTCCCTGATTAGCACCATGAAAGCATAGCTTGAAGTTAATTGCTAGATTGCAAACCAGAATTTTCCACAGGAGTCTTTGTTCATAGCAAGCTTTGATAGGATCTCTGTATCACAGTTAATGCACTGTAATGATAATGAACTACCAGCCTCTTATGAGTCTGATTTTTCACACTGCCATAATAATCTGTTTTACAGTAGCTAATTCCTTGTGCTGGGTTCGTGACACTCGAGTGACACTTGATCTTCTTCTCCAATAAGCCTCTATGCTGTATCCATTCTGAGTCTGTAATCTGTTTGTGTATTGGTGGCAGAATAATGACAGTTTTGCACATCTCGCTGCCATGGAAATGCCAGCACCCCCAAACAAGTTGCTTTTGACCTTCTCTAGAATCAATCAAGCTCCCACACTCCTCCAGATTGATAGCAAAGTGTCCGGGGGGCCACGTCCTCTGTTAAGAACCCAGAACAAGTTGTCATCATTCTTTATAGCCTGCTGTTTTGCAGTCTTCTAAACAGTTCCTGCTAGTAACCCTTACTTAAAGCCTGCAGTATAGCGAATGCCAGAGCCTTATATTTGGCTGTTGCATTATCATGTGGTTATAATGCATTATCATGTGGTTATAAGGCATTGTCAGACTTGTCATAAGCATGTATGATCCCCCTTATAATGTATTATTACTATGTCATAATGATCCTGACTAAATAAAAGCCATTTTGAATGTGATTTTCTAAATCTCTCTCTCTCTCTCTCTCTCTCTCTCTCTCTCTCTCTCTCTCTCTCTCTCTCTCTCTCTCTCTCTCTCTCTCTCTCTCTCTCTCTCTCTCTCTCTCTTCCATTCATGTGCAATCAGGACTTTTAGAAAGTAGAGTGGCACATCGTGGCGTGGAGAAGTAACGTTAGAGACAGGCTTTAGAAGCAGAGAAGAGTGGGTGGTCCTGGTTCATTCATTTAGTTGATTCTTTGGGGCTATTCTTTGGGATAATTAATAAGATGAGTTTATTTTCTTAGAGTGCACATATTACTGCACACCTCATAATAAAGATGAAGGAAGCTATTGATTTGATCTATTCTCATCTTCTTCCTTTCCCCTTGTGATCTACAGTCCTTGTTGTTAGCCTGCTCCGTTATTGCCACATCAGTAGCTAGCTCATCACAGCGTTTGTTTATGTGATGAAAACAAAATGGCCGCCTTTCATGTCTTCACCTAGGGACTGCTTTACCTTGCCTGGGGGGGGGGGGGGGACAGGTGAAGGCATTGACTTAATATAGCAGGACTCATCTGACAAACGTCTGAAAAAGGTCCATATATTGAGCTAATTACCTTTAATATTAGCCTACAGGCCCCTGGGAAAGCTCTGGAAAGACGACTTGCATCAGAGACAATTTTATCCTAACCTTTTCCTTCATGTTCAAGACAATTCAGCCATATCCCAAGGTTGCTGTCCAATCCAAGAGTTCCAACATTGGAATCAGCAACATTGTCCCTTTGAAGGAGGAGAATGATGGTGGCAAATTAGCCGATTTTTGGTGCTGCCTGCGACAGAGCTTGCTGTGTTCGGAATGGCTTTCCGGAACAACACACACCACTCCACAGTGGCTGAACTGAGTACTAATATTAACGTGAGCTGACAGGCTGACAACCT
>NW_028158262.1:2500-25000 GCF_964263955.1 Coregonus lavaretus | reverse complement strand
AATACCCTCTGTCTCCAATATAATTTATGTATCCTTAGAAATGTCGGAACAATAGCAGAATATGCATGGGAAATAATTGCCCTTGCAGGTGCCCTCTCTGTGCCTCATCCCTGTACTTTGAACATTTTAATATCCAGTCTGAGCAGAATAATGTTCTGAAAGCCAAAGTGGGGGCATTTCTCTGAGGAGGGGAGGGGGGCATCTAATAAGTGGATGGGTCAGATGATTGTTTTTCAGAGGCTGATCCCCATTGTCGCAGGCTGATGATGACATGACTCGCCACTAGATGGAAGCATTGTTACAACAGCTTAGAACCTGGACGCCATTACAAGTTGCCTTCACACTGTTCTGTAAGAAGGAGGGGGTGTGTGGCTTTTTCATAATCAGCATATCTTATGAACTAGTTTGTTGTACTGTTCCTCTTGGACAGTCAAGTGGTTGTCCATTGACAATAACACACAGTGCTTCATTTCGGTCTCTCTATCTATTCTTCTCTCTCTCTCCCTCTATCTCTCTTTCTCTCTCTCTCTCTCTCTCTCTCTCTCTCTCTCTCTCTCTCTCTCTCATTCTCTCTCTCTCTCTCTCTCTCTCTCTCTCTCTCTCTCTCTCTCTCTCTCTCTCTCTCTCTCTCTCTCTCTCTCTCTCTCTCTCTCTCTCACTAGCTCTCCCTCTCTTTGTTGTCTCTTCTTTCTCTCTATCCAGTCCTTTGTGTTTTGGTCTAGATGTGTTTTCTTCTGTCTTCCTCTCCATCCTGCACACAACAGACTTAGAGCTGCGGTGCCCAGTGGATTAGCCCCCAATTCAGCTCCTAATGGTTGATCTTTCTGCAAGAGGGACTGTTTAGCTTCCCTAATTAGAGAGCAAATGCTAAGCACTCGCCCCGGGTCCCTGAGTGGACTTAACAAACAGGCACCTCATTAAAAACAGGGGTTGGCTTTTAATTGTGTGTGGGCCATCAACCTCCACCCTCTCCTCGCTCCCCTGGGATGGCGCCAATCATGAGAGAGAGAGGGGGAGGGAGGGAGGGATAGAGCGGGAAAGAGAGAGAGAGAGAGAGAGAGAGAGGGGGGGAAGGAGAGAGAGAGAGAGACAGAGAGATGGAGAGTGTTCCACGTCACAAAAAAACTCACAAAAAGGGGACTCTGACTCAGAGAGGGAGGAGGGAAGGGTAGAGTGGAGGAGTGGAAGAATACATCTCCACTGGCCTTCACCACTGCTGCAGCCACATCCACAGCACCCAGCCATGCTTTTACAGTCACAAGTAGAAAATTATTCCCATTGATTTTGACAGTGCTCCAACATTGCACACTGAGAGCGGAATCATGAACTGTGGTACTGCTAAATGGTGATGTCAGATGTACTTAGTCACTGTGCGATGGTAGTGTAGCCCTGGAAGAGCCCTAAGTCATGGAAGTGTGTGTGTGTGTGTGTGTGTGTGTGTGTGTGGTGTGATGTGTGTAGGCCTACGTGTCTGATGTGTTCAGTGAGGTGGAGAATGATAACTCCTCTGAAGAACTGATGATGCTGATGACATGATTCGCAGGCACCACCCAAATCTGACCAGACCTCGCAGATAGACTTTTAAAGTGTTAGTGGAGACTCTGATCAGACCTCCCAGAGAGACTTTCACAGTGTTAGTGGAGACTCTGACCACACCTCCGAGAGAGACTTTCACAGTGTTAGTGGAGACTCTGATCAGACCTCCCAGAGAAAGTGGACTCTACGGCAGTCTAACAATCAGTCCAGGGTGAATCTCTACTGTATCTGGGAACGCCAGGTGGGCCTAGGAAACCTGCTGAGACAGGCTGTGAAGACAGCTGATCGTCTGCAATTAAATTAACCTACTTTGGGGGCAATTGCAACTTTTTTTGAGAAGTTGTGACATTGGTTGGATAAAGTCAGAGGAGATGTGGTATATTTAAGCAATGAGGCCCAAGGAGGTGTGGTATATGGCCAATATACCACGGCTAAGGGCTATTCTTAAGCACAACGCAACATTGAGTGCCTGGATACAGCCCTTAGCCGTGGTATATTGGACATATACCACAAACCCCAGAGGTGCCTTATTGCTATTATAAACTGGTTACCAACGTAATTAGAGCATTACAAATACGTGTTTTGTCATACCCATGGTATACGGTCTGATATACCACGGCTGCCAGCCAATCAGCATTCAGGGCTCGAACCACCCAGTTTATAATGGCCATTATAAACTGGGTGGTTTGTATAATGGCCATTATAAACTGGGTGGTTTGAGCCCTGAATTCTGATTGGCTGAATGCTGATTGGCTGACAGCCATGGTATATCAGACCGTATACCATGGGTATGACAAAACATGTATTTTTACTGCTCTAATTATGTTGGTAACCAGTTTATAATAGCAATAAGGCACCTCGAGGGTTTGTGGTATATGGCCAAAATACCACAGCTAAGGACTGTATCCAGGCACTCCGCGTTGCGTCGTGCTTAAGAACAGCCCTTAGCCGTGGTATATTGGCCATATACCACACCTCCTTGGGCCTTTTTGCTTCATTATACCACGGCTAAGGGCTGTTCTTATGCATGATGTGAAGCGCAGTGCCTGGATACAGCCCTAAGCAGTGGTATATTGGCCCTATACCACCAACCCCAGAGGTGCCTTATTGGTGTCCAACATAAATAGAACAGTTAACAAGTAGTTTGCGTCATACAGTGGTATATTGTCTGATATACAGTACACACGATGGAATGCTGTTTCAGCCAATCAGCATCCAGGACCCAAACTACCCGGTTTATAATTTGAGTTTGAGCACTACCATCACATGTGGCTTTGTTAGAGAGAGGCAGAGTGAGTGGAGAGTGTGTGTGTGTGTGTGTGTGTGTGTGTGTGTGTACACCCAACTGTGTGTATGAGCACCAGTTGTGTATGAATCAGTTGTGAATGCTCTGTCAAGGTCTGACCCTTTGACCCCTCCACCTCTCTCCTCTCTCCTCTCTCCATCTTTCCTGAAGCTTAAATCTTTAAAGCGCAGACGGGAGCTGACAGCGGTTATTTCTCATCACGGCGCGGCGGTTTTATGTGTCACAAGAGCTCAATACACATTTGATAGAAGTGTATGGAGCCATTATGAATCCTAACACCCCTGGAAAGGCGAGAGGCCAGCTATCCGGGGACCTGCCAATACTGTCATGTTTGATACTTGTCCCGTACTAGATGGGCTGGATCCACAGCTCTCAGTGGTGTGTGTGTGTGTGTGTGTGTGTGTGTGTGTGTGTGTGTGTGTCTGATAAGTGTGAGACCACAGAGCAAGGTACAGGGCTCAGAATGGGCGCAACACTGTTAGCACAAACCATGGAGCTATGAACCAGTATGCCTGTCTGTCTGTGTCCGAATATCAGTTGCATCTCTTCTGCTGAAACGGAATGTATCTCCTTATACACAAACACATTAACACAAATACATTGCCTTTTTGTATCAATTAGCAAACTTCATTAGCAGTTCATTCAAGGTGTAGGTAAAGCAACCACATATCATGTCTGTTCCTATCAGAAAGGATTATGTGGCTGTCAGCTTGCACTTGTGACCGTGGTAAATAGCTACCATAAACCTTCAGATCTTTTGCAAACAACATCCATATTTTTCAGGTTAAGATGAGTCAACCTGTTATTCCAGCTCAAACTAATGATTCACTGCCTGCTGCGCTAGAGTCTGAAAACCACAACGGTAAATATATCCAATCCAGTGGAGGCTGGTGAGGGGAGGACGGCTCATAATAATGTCTGGAATGGAGTACAATGGCTGGAATGGAGTGAATGGAATGAAATCATACCATTCCATTTACTCCAGTCCAGCCAATATTTTGAGCTTTCCTCCGCTCAGCAGCCTCCACTGATCCAATCTCTGTATTTAAAAGTAACTGATTAATCTAAGCTCCAGAGGCATCACTGGACTGATGTTGTAATTATTGCGACAAATATAAAAACCTCTTCACATATCAACAAGCAAAATATTTACTCAGTTAAGTGCACCGGTAAAACACCATTACATCTTCACCGGAAAGTTCTGAACGTTTAATTGACTGGATAATTCGATCTATTAACGACTCACCGGAGCAGTGAGTAAAAAATGTATAATCTAGCATTTCTAAGAAGTTGTCCAACGAGAGACACCTTCGTGGAGTGTATAGGTTGGGTGTCTGAAGTGGTGGGTACTTCCAGAACCTCATCCCAAGACAAATGGCTGATTAGGCGGAAGTGTCTGGTGCATCATATCAGCTATGTATTTCATACAATCAAAAAGGAATTTAGGGTAAATAGGCTGATGAATATGAATATTTACCATGTGAATTAGTGAATGATATGACTGAGTTGTGCTGGTTTGTATAGCAAGTGTTATTCATGTGGCTATACTACCCTATTAGATCATGGCTAAACTGAAGGTATGACTGGCCTGACACTAGGGTGACTTGTATCCCCATCAAAGCAATTACAGTTGTATGAATGACCCTGGATGACACCGGATACATTAACCTATAAACAGGCACACAAACGTACTCATTCACATACACAGGCACGCACGCACACACACACTTTTCACGACCCCTTATCAAAAACAAATGATCTCTCCACAAAGCAATACCCGAGGACAGTACACGATCCAGCTCCACATATCCAGGCTCAGTTGTGATTTTTGCTTGCTTGTACACATGAATAGATTCCTCTTTTGATACGTCTTGTCTATGTCTAGTCTCTTTCCTCTCTGCGGCCCACCAACATCTAATATCCTCTGTCGCCTAGCGATGAACAGCACTCGTCTTCCTCTTCCCTGCTTCCTGTTTGGCTGCAGGTACATTGAAGTGCCTTCAATTCTCATTAGGGCCACGTCAGTGTCTTCACCCATGGGAGCTGACTAATGACTGGCGGATGTGGCGGTGGCGCCGGCCGTGGCGAGGGAGCCGTCATGCTTTAGGAGCGTGATTGCTTGACCCCGGTTAAGTCAGCCTGAATAGAGGCCTCTTGCTTTTCCCTCGAAGGCCTCTATTGATCTGAGAGTGTCTGGGAATCACGAGAGACGTGGGGGGAATCGTAAGGGGAAGCATTGTGTGGCTGGAGGCTAGAGGATGGAGGCCCTTGAAGAGAGAGCCCCCCCCCACCCCCGACCCCACATTTGGTTCCCCTGTCGTGCGGCCTGGGCTAAATAAGTTGACCTCCAGGGTGAGCCCTCTCATCCTCTCATCTCTAACAAGCTCTCTTCCGTCAACTTACTGCTCATCATGAGCAAGTATATGGATGGAGATAACAAGGAAATCCAACCAATGGTGGATCATTAAGGGCACTGTAGTGTATAACGATACTGTGATGTTATACTTGCGCTGCTTCCGTGACTACTGTATGAATGAGCATGAATCAGACCTAGGTGGAATATAACATGTATTTCAAATAGTTTAAATAGAGTGCGCTTGACTTAGCTAAGCAGGCACGATAGAACAATGGAATAGTCCCAAAATTGCAAAACACCTGTACCTTAAATATTTGTAATACGTATATGAACTCAGGTTTGGCATGAATTGTAAACAATCCCCACTAGAACATACACATAACCCCTGCTATAATAACCCATACAACCAGCCCACCTCTTCCTTCTTTTCTGACCCCATGACCCTGCTAAATAACCCATACAACCACCCCACCTCTTCCTTCTTTTCTGACTCCATGACCCTGCTAAATAACCCTGCTGACCCTGCTCTTCCTCCTTCCTTATTTTCTGATTATTTTCTGCTTCAGATATCCCCTTTCAGTGACCTTCTATCTCTCCAAACCCTCTCTCCTACAGGAGGCCATGCAACCAGCACTCCTGCAGATGTTGCTTTGACTCGGAGTGTGGGTTTTGTCTGTCCTCTGTGCTCCACATACCCCTCCAGCAGTGATGAGTGATCCAGAGACGAGGCTTCCTCTGTGCTCCACATACCCCTCCAGCAGTGATGAGTGATCCAGAGACGAGGCTTCCTCTGTGCTCCACATACCCCTCCAGCAGTGATGAGTGATCCAGAGACGAGGCTTCCTCTGTGCTCCACATACCCCTCCAGCAGTGATGAGTGATCCAGAGACGAGGCTTCCTCTGTGCTCCACATACCCCTCCAGCAGTGATGAGTGATCCAGAGACAAGGCTCCCTGACCCGGGCATAAGTGTTGTGCAGCATGGGTGCGCAGCGACACATCCACCCACATCATAACTGTCTGGCTCAGGTGCTGTCTATGGCTGCAGTTGTAATCCCACCCCTGCTATGACTGTTCATGCTGAGCGATGTACAATGTAGAAAATAGTAAAAATAAAGAAGAACCCTTGAATGAGTAGGTGTTCTAAAACTTTTGACCGGTAGTGTACATACGTACATACATACGTACATTCGTACATACACACATACACATGTACACATACATACACACATACATACATACATACATACATACATACATACATACATACATACATACATACATACATACATACATACACACATACACACAGACATACATAACCAATAGCAGCTAGTCTCCTGTTAACTCCTGTCATTGGCTGGGAGTGGGTCTCACCGTCTTTGTACTCTGTTTCTATGTGCATCAGTATTGCTGACGGTGTGTTAGTCGCCGAGGGGGCCAACAGTGATCTGTGTGTCAGCTTCATTTCCATGTGTGACAATGCGGCGAGTGGCGAGCATGCCCCGGGACACCTGCACGGCCACGGACGCTGAGCTAGTAGCGAGTACACAGCATACTGATCAGCGTCCCAACGGTGGCTCTGCCGCACCCAGTAACATCCAATGGCGAACAAGGAGATATCATAGTATTGCATAGGCTGTGATTAGTAGCCTGAGTGCCAGCCTGTTTGTGCCATCATGCCAACTCCCTGTCTCATTGCCGTGCCTAACAGAGGTTTGACAATGACAGCGATGGAGTTGACAAGAGCACCAACAGATCTGGGACCAGGCTAATGGTTAGGGCCCAGTTTTTCATGGGCAGGTCACATGGTAAGGGAGAAAGTTCTGATTCTAGCGAGGATCTCACTCACAGGATACAGGTCAAGTAACAGGTGAAATTACCTGTGATGGACACCTACAGTGCATTTCGGAAAGTATTCAGACCTTGTACTCAGTACTTTGTTGAAGCACCTTTGGCAGCGATTACAGCCTTGAGTCTTCTTAGGTATGACGCTACAAGCTTGGCACACCTGTATTGAGGGTGTTTCTCCCATTCTGTTCTGCAGATCCTCTCAAGATCTGTCAGGTTGGATGGGGGGCGTCGCTGCACAGCTATTTTCAATGGCTCAGTTCTCTGACTGCCCTGTGTGGTATTTCAGTGGACCCGTATATATGAACATCATATTTACCATTGAAGTGTTTTGCATTAATTAAAATACTAGTCTATTATAGAAGACGTGCATTGACCTCTTTTTGTTCCAATACCAGATTTGAATTGACGCAACTTAACAATAGCCTAATCAGACATTCACATTCAGGGGATAGAGGTTACTCCTGCAGTACTTGTGATTTCAGCTCCACTCAACCAAAGACAATTTTCTCTCTATTGTCTTCCACATCTACTCTCAAGGCTTCCCATTTTAGTATTCAGACTCCAAACTGTAAATATCCTCCCCAATATATTCTATTCCCTTGAAAAGTACAACTCTGAATTCAGCAAAGATCTTTTATTTAAGGTCTCAATGCTGTGTTGACAGTGTAAGAAATGTCTTCAGCTGGATGTGAACTAGGACACCGTGGGATCACCACAAGCTACTGTGGAAACCGTATCAAACGGTGAGGTTGTGACGGGCATTTTGGCATTTAGCTTTCATTGTTTACCTCTCACTTGATATGTTGTCAGTTGAAGCTTTGATGTTTGCAGAACCGCACCATCTTGACTTCCTACTGCAACAGACATGTTTGGTTAGGCAGAAGGAATTATGGGTAATATATCCCACACATGAGTATAAATATTTCAGCTGTATAAACAGGGAGCGAAAACACTGCATTTTTTATGGAGTCGGTCACAAATTACCATGCTTGGTATACACCTCAATTTTTCCTTGGCCAAGGAGAGACCCAAATAGGGCACTGCATATATATTTGCCTGAGGGAAACATGAATTTTGAATATTACACCAGGTGTGTAGAGAGACTGACACACACACCTGGTCTCTGGGGTTACAGGAGGCTTCCCTGACACTGACTAAGGATGAGCCAATCCAACACACAAGCACACACACACAAAATGTATGGATAATAATTTCCCCCCATCATTGACAGTGTCAGTTGGCAGGTTAGTGTGGTACATTATGTAATGTATTTGGACAGGGTTTTCCAGCATTTTGCTCTATTTACAGTAAGTGTTCCTCTCATTTTGGGTGCCGGTACTGTTAATATTTAGGTGCAGGAACTCCACAATACATTTGAGCTAATATTCTATAAGAGGAACAGGAGCTCAAGCAGTAGAAACGTTGAGGTGCCGATATTCAGCTCCGGTGAGCTCCTGGCCAAGTCAAGCACCGCGCATATTCGTTCATCAGGCAGTATAGCACCTACTCCAGCAGAGTTTTTGTGGAAAATGATCGATCACATCTTGATCTTTCCCTAACCCCTTTGGAATTATACATTTTAAGAAAAAGACTACTCTTTACATGCAACTAGTAAAAAATGTGTTGCGTTTACGCTTTCCTATCAAGCTTCATCAAATAACACAACACAACGATCAGAGTAGGCTACATTTGAATGATGCTTCTTTTATCCTCTGACCACACTGTTCAGTGAAATGATAAACGGGACACAATTGTATTCTTATGATTCATTTTTCATTCCGCTTTAATTAGTGATGGCCCGGACTGACATTTTTCTGGTGCGTTCAGCCGTTGTCTTTTGTAATGCCGCGCTCATTTCTAGGGGCATGCTAATGAGCCTAAAATGATATGTCGGTTTAATTATCATAACAAAAACACTCTCATCTTACCCAATTCCCCTGTTACGTGGGAAGTAGTGCAATTAAGCTCAGTGGAGAATCTTCCCTTGCATTCGTAATTCCAGTAAATATCTCCAGAGGGAAAATAAATCACATATTAGACCTGGAGTGAAATATTACGCTGAATGATACGAGACTGCTGTGTTGTTGTATGAATATCATGTCTTATTTCGAAGGCATGTCAATTTAATGTTCAGCCATTGTATTTATATTTTTCAATCTCTCCTGCTTTATGCCAATTGTCAACAATATAATCAATTTACCTCTAGAGTAATTTTTTATTTTCAGTTCTTATGAAGACTAAACCAAAGACTGGGTTTGGAATTGCATTTTTCTAAACCCTCTTTTCTGTCCCATGCCATAATTTAGAGTAATTTAGAAAGAACTGAAACACTCTCTTCCTCCCTCTCTCCACTCCATCTCCCTCTCTCCTCTCCTCCTCCCTCTCTCCACTCCTCCTCCCTCTCTCCTCTCCTCCTCCCTCTCTCCTCTCCTCCTCCCTCTCTCCACTCTTCCTCCAGCTGATTGCCTTCCATCAGGACTGCTTAGAGCAACTCGAGGCCCAGACTCCTGCTCTTGATTGACCAGTGATTACATCTCACTCCAGAGCCTTGGCTCTGGCCCGCTCTGGGCATCCCAGGACTCCACTGACTTCCCCAATCCCCTACCCACCTAGCCCCCATCCACCCCGTCCACCCTGGCTGCAGCCGGCACCCTGATGACCCCCCGCTGGCTGGCTGATGGTTCTTCCGCCGCCCCGTCGTCATCCTCTTCGTCTTCAACATCCTGGAGCTGGGAGAGGTCGGGGAGGACGGTGTGTGGAATAGGGCTGACTGTTTATGTACCAGTGTTTACATGCTGGGCTCTGTAGGCATGAGTGTGACCGGGATGCTCTGCTCTTGATTATGTCAAATATAAAGGCATGGAAGAAAGGAGACTGCTGTGAAGATGGACAGTGAAAGTGAAGGTTGAAATAAATGTTTTTCACAAGAGATGTGGATGGCAGGGCTATATTTGAAGGGTATAGTTTTCCGACTGAAATATGTAGAGTTAAGCAATTAGATGATTTGAAATGTCAAGTCATTAAAACGTCTTTTGAGAGCTGTTCCATATCCCGACACTGTAGCCTTTTCTGTTAGTAGTTGGGCTGACACACAAACTCCAGCTTGTGGCTTTAACACTTCATTTCACTCTTCATCCTATTGTGGTGTCAGAATTTGGGGTGAGCTGTTGTTTATGCTCTGTTCTGTGTTGAACTGTGATGCATTTCATAGACTCCAGGTATGTGTGCACCCTAACACAAGGCCATTGTGTTCTGGAAACTGTTGCTTGTAAAAATAACTGTTGTGTAACAATATGATTTTATTATGACCTCTCTCTATATGAGGGACATTTAACCATCTCCTCTCTGAGTTCTTCCCTGACTGAGATCAGAGGGACAGATCTCCCCTGCTGTCAGACTGGGGTGATGTGTATGCGGCAGTGAAGTCAGGCGTAGGACACAGAGGATCAGGAATGACTACTTTACTTACAGTAATACGCACAAAAACAAAAGTCTCCAACACTAGAGGAGTAACACGCGGAGTGCGTAAAATAACGAGCTAGCAAGGCCAAACATACAACAGGACAAAAGGACAATAACACACAAAGGCAAACATAAAACAAGGGAACTTATATGTTACATAATCAATACAAAATAAGAAACAGGTGTACAAACTAGACAACACAAGACACACACCGAAACATCGATCGGCAGTAGCTAGTACTCCGGGGACGACGAACGCCGAAGCCTGCCCGAGCAAGGAGGAGGAGCAGCCTCGGCGGCATCCGTGACAGTACCCCCCCCCCCCCTTGACGCGCGGATCCAGCCGTGCGCCGACCCCGGCCTCGGGGACGGCCAGGAGGACGCGGAGCAGGGCGAGTCGGATGACTCCGGTGGAACTCCGTCAGGAGGGAGGGATCTAAGATGTCCCTCCTAGGCACCCAGCACCGTTCCTCCGGACCGTACCCCTCCCACTCCACGAGATACTGCAGACCCCCCATCCGACGTCTCGAATCCACGATGGACCAGACTGAGTACACCGGAGCCCCCTCGATGTCCAGTGGGGGCGGAGGAGTCTCCCGTATCTCATTGTCCTGGAGTGGACCAGCTACCACCGGCCTGAGGAGAGACACATGGAACGAGGGGTTAATGCGATAATCATTAGGCAGTTGTAATCTGTAACATACCTCGTTCAATCTCCTCAGGACTTTAAATGGCCCCACAAACCGCCGACCCAGCTTCCGGCAGGGCAGGCGAAGGGGCAGGTTTCGAGTCGAGAGCCAGACTCGATCTCCAGGTGCATACACTGGACCCTCACTGCGGTGGCGACCGGCGCTCGCCTTCTGCCTACGGATAGCCCGCTGCAGATGGACATGCGCAGCGTTCCATGTCTCCTACGAGCGCCGAAACCATTCATCCACCGCAGGAGCCTCGATCTGGCTCTGATGCCATGGTGCCAGAACCGGCTGATACCCCAACACACACTGGAAAGGGGTCAGATTCGTAGATGAGTGGCGAAGGGAGTTCTGAGCAACCTCTGCCCAGGGGATATACCCCGACCACTCCTCCTGCCGGTCCTGGCAATAAGACCTCAGAAACCTACCCACATCCTGGTTCACTCTCTCCACCTGCCCATTACTCTCAGGGTGGAAACCCGAGGTAAGGCTAACCGAGACCCCCAAGCGTTCCATAAACGCCCTCCAGACTCTAGAGGTGAACTTGGGACCACGATCAGACACTATATCCTCAGGTACCCCGTAGTGCCGGAAGACGTGGGTAAACAAGGCCTCAGCAGTCTGTAGGGCAGTAGGGAGACCCGGCATTGGGATGAGACGACAGGCCTTAGAGAACCAATCCACAACGACCAGAATAGTGGTATTCCCCTGGGAGGGGGGAAGGTCCGTAACAAAGTCTACCAATAGGTGAGACCACGGCCGTTGTGGAACGGGTAGGGGTTGTAACTTCCCCCTGGGCAAGTGTCTAGGCGCCTTACACTGAGCGCACACCGAGCAGGAAGAGACATAAACCCTCACGTCCTTAGCCAATGTTGGCCACCAGTACTTCTCACTAAGGCAGTGCACTGTCTGGCCAATACCAGGATGTCCAGAGGAGGGTGACGTATGAGCCCAATAAATTAGTCGATCACGAATCTCGAGCGGCACGTACTTCCGCCCCGCTGGACACTCTGGAGGAGTAGGGTCGGTACGTAACGCCCGCTCGATCTCCGCATCGACCTCCCACACCACCGGTGCCACCAGACAAGACTCCGGCAGTATGGGAGTGGGCTCAATGGACCTCTCCTCTGTGTCATATCGCCGGGACAGGGCGTCTGCCTTAACGTTCTGTGACCCTGGTATGTAGGCTTAAAAACAAACCGGGCCAGAAACATGGCCCACCTAGCCTGACGAGGGTTCAGTCTCCTAGCTGCCCAGATGTACTCCAGGTTACGATGGTCAGTCAGAATGAGAAAAGGGTGTTGAGCCCCCTCAAGCCAATACCTCCACACCTTTAGGGCTTGAACCACGGCTAGCAGCTCCCTGTCCCCCACGTCATAATTACGTTCCGCCGGGCTGAGCTTCTTAGAGTAAAAAGCGCAGGGCCGGAGTTTAGGAGGCGTGCCTGAGCGTTGAGACAGTACAGCCCCAATACCAGCCTCTGACGCGTCCACCTCCACTTGGAACGCTAAAGCGTGGTCCGGATGTGCCAGCACCGGAACCGAGGTGAACAGGTCCTTCAGTTGCCTAAACGCCCTGTCCGCCTCAGCCGACCACTGCAAACGCACCGGACCCCCCTTTAGCAGGGAGGTGATGGGAGCTGCTACCTGTCCAAAACCCCGGATAAACCTCCGGTAGTAATTGGCAAAACCCAAAAACCGCTGCACCTCCTTAACCGTGGTGGGAGTCTGCCAATTACGCACGGCTGGAACGCGATCAACCTCCATCTCCACCCCTGACGCGGACAACCGATGGCCCAGGAAGGAGATGGACTCCTGGAAAAACAGGCATTTCTCTGCCTTCACATACAAGTCATGCTCCAACAGCCTACCCAACACTTGACGCACAAGGGCCACATGCTCGGCTCGTGTAGAAGAGTATACTAGAATGTCGTCAATATACACCACTACACCCTGCCCATGCAAATCCCGGAAGATCTCGTCCACAAATGATTGGAAGACTGACGGAGCATTCATTAACCCGTATGGCATGACGAGATACTCATAGTGACCCGAGGTGGTACTAAATGCTGTTTTCCATTCATCTCCCTCCCTAATGCGCACCAGGTTGTAGGCGCTCCTGAGATCCAATTTTGTGAAGAAGCGCGCTCCGTGTAATGACTCCGTCATACTTGCAATCAGAGGGAGAGGATAACTGTATTTAACAGTGATCTGATTGAGACTACGGTAATCAATACACGGGCGCAAACCTCCATAACAAACGATACAATAAACAATCAAACAAACAAACGATACGTGAAGTCCTCGGTTACAACACAAACCTTTCGGAACAAGATCCCACAATAAACTAGTGAAAACAGGCTGCCTAAGTATGGTCCCCAATCAGAGACAACGAGCTACAGCTGCCTCTGATTGGGAACCACCCTGGCCAACATAGATCTAAACGATCTAGAACGAAAACATAGAAAATGTAACAGAAATTCCACACCCTGGCTCAACATTTAAGAGTCCCCCGAGCCAGGGCGTGACAAAAGTGGGATTATTATAAAATGAAAGATTATACCTGCAATGACTCACTCCCAAATGGGACCAGTTCCATTAGCTGTGTAACACAAATAACCGGTGGGAGAGTAAACCATGGTGATTGGTTGTTTAGGCAGGGAAGTGCTATTAGCAAAGTCAAATCTTCTTATGTTAAACACCTTATTTCTTCCCCAATCAATTTTCCAGTCTGTCAGGTTACCTGCTTTGGTCCACATCAATATTTCATAAGCGCTAAGGGGTATAGCTTGCAATGGCATGGTCTCAACACTGTCTGGTAACAATCCACAAACACAACAATCTGATGTCATAGTCTCAACACAGTCTGGTAACAATCCACAAACCCAACAATCTGATGTCATAGTCTCAACACTGTCTGGTAACAATTCACAAACCCAACAATCTGATGTCATAGTCTCAACACTGTCTGGTAACAATTCACAAACCCAACAATCTGATGTCATGGTCTCAACACTGTCTGGTAACAATCCACAAACCCAACAATCTGATACATTTTGTAGTACAGAATCATTTGCTAGCTAAATGTAAGAAAGTGTTTGACCCCAGAATGTTCATGACCTCTTTTTCTTCTTCAGGTCAGCGGGGTCATCAGGGTCGAGGTTCAGGTCAGCGGGGTCATCAGAGTCCAGGCCGGTTTTGTCTACTTCTGCGCTCCCACCTGTGGAAGCCGGGCTTCGTTGGAGCGGAGAGGTCGGGAGAGGTTACTAGCACGTTCACCCGCCTCTGTCTTAAAGTCTGCTACCACCCAGAAGATGCCCACCGTCACAATAGCTGCGAGTCCCAGGGTGAGCAGAGTGCCTCTACTAGGTTGTAGGAGTAACAGGAGTAACATCTTCTTCCAGCTCTGCTACTTGCTTACAGCGGGAGGCATTGATCCAGGTGTCTTGGGGTGGTGAGGGACATCTGATGTGGTCCTTTCCACCTGGGTTTTAAGGGTTCTTTACCTCTGTCGTGTCTCCGGACCATTACCCAATCTCCAGGCTGTAGATCGTCATGGGGATGGTCGTCTGGGGGAGTTTGGGCAGCAGAGACCTGTGAGTGAACAGCTCGGAGACAGTTAGTCAGAGCTATACAGTCCTTCATCATAGTGCCATCCAAAAGATGCAGATCTGGGATAGCACATGGAGGGGATGCTGGGGTTCTCAAAGGCCTTGCCATGAGAACCTTGTGTGGGTTAAGTCCAGTTTTCCTGCAACATGCACTCAGCCACTGTCTTTGCTTCCTCATTTGCAGTGGGGAAAGCTTCGGTCCATTCTGAGTAGCTATCCACCGTTACCATCATGTATTTATTTATCTTTCAAGTGGGCATATGTACAAAATCTATTTGCATATTTACAAATGGGCCCCAGGGTACTGGCAGTCGAGACGAAGAAGTACTTATTTTCCTGCGTTGTGTTCTTGGCAAATGAAACAGTATGCACCAACCTGTGCTGTAATTACAGTATATTTTGCTGTAGATTTCTGTGCTTTTCTTTTCTGCATGCACTGACCATTCCCCCCTTTGGACACATGACTCACACCGTGATACATGCCTCCAAGGTAACCTAACAGTGCCGTTGGCTAATTGTAAAACCCTCCCCATATGCAGCCAACAGAGAATAAAATTACAATAATTATTTACAGTAATCAACCGGTAGCCACTGATACAGTAGTTTGTTATTGACTGGAGTATACAACAGGGCCTTCTCTCTCGACCTTGGGAGGAAACCCTACCTAACCAAGGAGCTCAATGGATTTGTAGAAACATTTAATTAGTTTCAGAAACCACCTGCACAATGACATTTCCAAGTCTAAAATCATATTTAAAGGTTTGTTATTATCCTCCAGTAGTCTCTTTTCATAGAGTTTTCCACAACACTATGCACACTCCTTATTAGTTCATGTGGATCCCCATTATATTTTCTTTAACAACTGCTCCTCTTGGGATCCTCTGCAGTCTGCCTCCTTCTGCACGGTGGACATTTTAGGACATCCACAGCCCTCCCCTCAGTCCTGAATCTAGGCTACCTGACACTCTGAGGCTGATACCAAACCTATATCAAACTGACAAGAGCGTTAGCTTGTGTGCCCTGTGGTAGCTCAATATGACAAGTCTGGAACACCTCTGCCCCATTCCACTGTCTGCCTCTCTCTGTATGGTGTACATTTTCGGACATACATGGTCCTCTCAGTCCTGGCCCTCATACCTGTCACTGAGGCGGATATCAAACTGATAAAGCGGTGGCTTGTGGCTCCCCCCCCCCCCCCCCCACACGCCTGGGACAGTAATTTAATCCCAGTTCTCAGCCAGAGAGTGCAGCTGTAGGCTCATGTACGTTACAGTTTGTCAGCAGTGCCTGGGATAGTGGCCTGGCAGCTGAACTGCTTCACTGACTTGTAATGGGACTGTAACCTTACACACACGCACTCTCCATCTCTCTCTCCATCTCTCTCTCTCTCTCTCTCTACCCCCTCCTGCTCTCATGCTATAGTTCTCATCTGTCACTCTTCCCTATTCCATAGCTCCCCACCTTCCCCCTTAACAACCCTCTCTCAGATGATAGGTCCTGTGGTCCAATTCCCAGAAATGGCTCAGCCAGCACATTGTGACTCACAGTGTCACAGACAGAGAGGAGAGGATGTATGACCAGTAGCTGTGGCTCAGAGCAGAAGTATACCTCACAGATTCCCATTGTGTGGAGTTCAATGAAATGGGAATGCTCCTCCACGTTTTTTTGTATAATGTCATGTATCTGAATGACATGGTTGCCTATCCACTGCTGATGTGTGCAGTGGATAGTGTATCTAGATCTCAGGTCTGTAGTAATAATGGTTGTACCTCTCTCTGGAGAAACTACAACGTGACAGAGATAATATCTCTCATTAGAGGATAATAATGGCTGTACCTCTCTGGAGAAACTACAACATGACAGAGATAATATCTGTTATTAGAGGATAATAATGGTTGTACCTCTCTCTGGAGAAACTACAACGTGACAGAGATAATATCTCTCATTAGAGGATAATAATGGTTGTACCTCTCTGGAGAAACTACAACGTGACAGAGATAATATCTCTCATTAGAGGATAATAATGGTTGTACCTCTCTGGAGAAACTACAACGTGACAGAGATAATATCTGTCATTAGAGGATAATAATGGTTGTACCTCTCTCTGGAGAAACTACAACGTGACAGAGATAATATCTGTCATTAGAGGATAATAATGGTTGTACCTCTCTCTGGAGAAACTACAACGTGACAGAGATAACATCTTTCATTAGAGGATAATAATGGTTGTACCTCTCTGGAGAAACTACAACGTGACAGAGATAATATCTGTCATTAGAGGATAATAATGGTTGTACCTCTCTCTGGAGAAACTACAACGTGACAGAGATAACATCTTTCATTAGAGGATAATAATGGTTGTACCTCTCTGGAGAAACTACAACGTGACAGAGATAATATCTGTCATTAGAGGATAATAATGGTTGTACCTCTCTGGAGAAACTACAACGTGACAGAGATAATATCTCTCATTAGAGGATAATAATGGTTGTACCTCTCTCTGGAGAAACTACAACGTGACAGAGATAATATCTGTCATTAGAGGATAATAATGGTTGTACCTCTCTCTGGAGAAACTACAACGTGACAGAGATAATATCTCTCATTAGAGGATAATAATGGTTGTACCTCTCTGGAGAAACTACAACGTGACAGAGATAATATCTCTCATTAGAGGATAATAATGGTTGTACCTCTCTCTGGAGAAACTACAACGTGACAGAGATAACATCTTTCATTAGAGGATAATAATGGTTGTACCTCTCTGGAGAAACTACAACGTGACAGAGATAATATCTGTCATTAGAGGATAATAATGGTTGTACCTCTCTCTGGAGAAACTACAACGTGACAGAGATAATATCTCTCATTAGAGGATAATAATGGTTGTACCTCTCTGGAGAAACTACAACGTGACAGAGATAATATCTCTCATTAGAGGATAATAATGGTTGTACCTCTCTGGAGAAACTACAACGTGACAGAGATAACATCTTTTATTAGAGGATAATAATGGTTGTACCTCTCTGGAGAAACTACAACGTGACAGAGATAATATCTGTCATTAGAGGATAATAATGGTTGTACCTCTCTCTGGAGAAACTACAACGTGACAGAGATAATATCTCTCATTAGAGGATAATAATGGTTGTACCTCTCTGGAGAAACTACAACGTGACAGAGATAATATCTCTCATTAGAGGATAATAATGGTTGTACCTCTCTGGAGAAACTACAACGTGACAGAGATAATATCTGTCATTAGAGGATAATAATGGTTGTACCTCTCTCTGGAGAAAAACTACAACGTGACAGAGATAATATCTGTCATTAGAGGATAATAATGGTTGTACCTCTCTCTGGAGAAACTACAACGTGACAGAGATAATATCTCTCATTAGAGGATAATAATGGTTGTACCTCTCTGGAGAAACTACAACGTGACAGAGATAATATCTCTCATTAGAGGATAATAATGGTTGTACCTCTCTCTGGAGAAACTACAACGTGACAGAGATAACATCTTTCATTAGAGGATAATAATGGTTGTACCTCTCTGGAGAAACTACAACGTGACAGAGATAATATCTGTCATTAGAGGATAATAATGGTTGTACCTCTCTGGAGAAACTACAACGTGACAGAGATAATATCTCTCATTAGAGGATAATAATGGTTGTACCTCTCTCTGGAGAAACTACAACGTGACAGAGATAATATCTGTCATTAGAGGATAATAATGGTTGTACCTCTCTCTGGAGAAACTACAACGTGACAGAGATAATATCTCTCATTAGAGGATAATAATGGTTGTACCTCTCTGGAGAAACTACAACGTGACAGAGATAATATCTCTCATTAGAGGATAATAATGGTTGTACCTCTCTCTGGAGAAACTACAACGTGACAGAGATAATAGCTGTCATTAGAGGATAATAATGGTTGTACCTCTCTCTGGAGAAACTACAACGTGACAGAGATAACATCTCTCATTAGAGGATAATAATGGTTGTACCTCTCTGGAGAAACTACAACGTGACAGAGATAATATCTGTCATTAGAGGATAATAATGGTTGTACCTCTCTCTGGAGAAAAACTACAACGTGACAGAGATAATATCTGTCATTAGAGGATAATAATGGTTGTACCTCTCTCTGGAGAAACTACAATGTGACAGAGATAATATCTCTCATTAGAGGATAATAATGGTTGTACCTCTCTCTGGAGAAACTACAACATGACAGAGATAATATCTCTCATTAGAGGATAATAATGGTTGTACCTCTCTCTGGAGAAACTACAATGTGACAGAGATAATATCTCTCATTAGAGGATAATAATGGTTGTACCTCTCTCTGGAGAAACTACAACGTGACAGAGATAATATCTCTCATTAGAGGATAATAATGGTTGTACCTCTCTGGAGAAACTACAACATGACAGAGATAATATCTCTCATTAGAGGATAATAATGCGTCTTGTTATGTTGGTCTGAATTGACTTTAGTCTGATGTTGTTCTTTCAGGGAACTGGTCTAATAAAAGTCCTGCAGAATACATTAATATATCAAAGCATTTACACACACACACATGCACGCACGCACACACACACACACACACACACGCACACATGCACACAAGCACGACTGATGACTATAGTCTTATCTCCTAATCTTCCCTTGCCTTACTAAACCCGAACCGAAGTCCAATCATGTTTCTTTGTACCATCCGCCCGAGGTAATCTCACTCCAAAACCTTTGGAAGCGGCGTTTTCTCCCACACTTGTGCTGTACGCTCGTATAAATACTTCTGGGGACTGAGGCAAGTATTTAAATTAGACATTCCTTTTAATTATTTTGTCGCAGTGCAATATCCTACCCATGGGTTGCTGAGGCGGCGTTTCCATAATTCCTAAACATTTCCAACAAGGCTCGGATTCAAAAGCCCCTCTGATGTTACACTGGCTGCATTAATTGAATAAAAATGTCAGTGATAAAGGTCCCACTTATGTTTGGTCTTACCCCCCTTTAAAATTAACATTTAGCTAGATGATAAAGATTTCCTTTTGGAGTGAAATCCAACAAACAAGCGCAAACACTTCTGTTGAATCAAACGCGCTCGTAATGTTGTGCTTCTGTGAAGAAAAATGACATCTATAATCTCACACCTCATTTCATTCCGGTCATATAACCGACTACTGGAATAACTGCTATTGAAGTTGATGGAAGATCATTTACATTGATAAACCTATCTATCAACGACTGTCATTGGCACAGTAGGCTACTGTGTTCAGATCCACTTATACTGTACAGTAGAACAGTATCGCTATATGAAGTATCCTATCATGTCACACATACGTTTCTATATTTGGTTCTGACTGTGGTCCTGTGTTGAGCTGAGCTCAGGTCTTTTTTAGAGGCTGGGGAGATAAAGGTATAACCCAGGGGGATCCCTGCTTTTTTTACCCAGGGGGAGTGATAGAAGACTGGTATCACCTCAGGCTAAAATAACAGTCCCCTGGAGGATTCCCCCTGTTATTCCTCATTGATTTCAGATAATTGATTTCCAGTGGAGCAGAGATGTTGTTGCTAAACCCCTCCAAACACTCGTATTTGAGACACGTCAACACATTTGCGGAGGGGTACAAATTAAAGTCTAAGAGCTGTATAGTAAATTGACAAAGCACCAAGTTAGTAGAACAGAGATTCTATAATATTATTAGTTCTAATATGTAATTTTATTGTTAGCACGTTGAAACCAATGCTATACAATACAATACAATACCTACAATGACCGAAATGTCCTGTAGGTTATGGTGCAGTTCAAAGTGGGCTAGCCTTAGCTGACCCAAAGCCTCCAACGTTCAATAACAGCTAGAGAAAAAACAACGACGTAATCATTCTATAATCTCTGCGTGATCGATGCCATGGTGACCAAATGCTATTCGGTAAAAATCAGTGAAAGTCAATGCCTTACAAAAGCAGACTAACATTTTCATGAGATTCAATTGATCTTTCCTGGGGTCAAACCCGATTGCCCAATCCTAGTCAACCACTTTGTGTAGCAGAGTGGCCGCTGCGATGGCGTGACCACACAATTCATGCTGGGAAGGGCCTGAGCAGCGAGAGCTCCGCGCCGTGTCTTCATCACCGTTACCGTAATTGGAAGAAGCCTTTAGGATGGAGACGGCCAATTTGAGTTGCACAGAGGATGTCACAGCGGGAAATACAACCTGGAGTTTGCCTGCCAGTTTATTCACTAGGTTTTGTTAGTGGACCTATTTTTTAGTTTTTGTTATTGCAGGTGGGTTTTGAAAGCGGTAGACTTCTCTTGAAAACTCTACCGTACAATTTTCGAATGTCACCGAAAGCTACGCCCACACGTACTACAGGGAGCCAAACCTTTTGTGCCGAAAAATGACACTGTAGGGCATTGTGCATCACGTTTTCAACTGCCTTTAATGTCCGTCTGTATTGCCTTAAACTTCTAAACTCTCTATCTGTCCAATATCTGGGAACTATGATCTGGCTACTGTTTACCAAAACAGAAGCGGGGTACCCTTTTTGTTATTGTTTCAATTAAAGATAGAGTTGTTTTGTTTAAACAATTTTAAAAAAGCAGTCACCCCCCCGCTTCTGTTTTGGTTAAAAAAAACTGAGGGATGGGCCTGGAGAAAATGTAACAGCTCTCAAATTCATAGACAGAGCTATGCATGCAAGGAATGACCACCATGATATCAAAATTATAGTTGTAATCATTTTATTTTATTTTTTACATTTACATTGTTTACAAACATTGGAGCTTATACATACAAGCTTATATTTGGGGTTCTGGTGGGGTACGACACTTGGAACTAAGCTCATGAGGCATGTAGAAGTTATATTCTTCAAAAATCAATGTGTATATTTAAATAATTAAACAAGTCAAAAAATGGAAGTAGCAACTAAGGATTCTAGCTTTAATGAGCTTCAATGTGGCATTGACAGACTGTACAACAACAACAAAAACAGACAGAACATAAGATAAAGAGTGATTTTTTATGTTTACGACACAAGCCAATTCTTTCACTGATCTCAGTTCCCTACCCTCTCACTCGTCATCACCCCGCTTCCCAGACGACTGGTTAATGTCTCCCCATTAACAGGGCATTCAAATGGAACGACCCAAAAAGGAAAAGTGGGGGTGTGACTGATGACAATTCAAGGCCCAACAGAACAGCTGGCATGGAGCCACAGAGCCATAGATTTCACCTTAGATTGAGTACAGTAAGATCTCTGGGAGAAAATCCCTCTGCATGTTTTATTACCCTGTTGTTGTTCTCAGCCCTGAGGGGAGTCAGTGTTGTCACCGGCACACGGCACCGTAGAGTAAGAGAGAGAAAGACTAGAGAACAGACAAAACAGGGAGGGCTATGTGAAAAGTACAAGATTTTAGATTTTAGTCATTTAGCAGACGCTCTTATCCAGAGCGACTTACAGTTAGTGAATGCATAATTTGTTTTTTTTTCATACTGGCCCCCCGTGGGAATCGAACCCTCAACCCTGGCGTTGCAAACGCCATGCTCTACCAACTGAGCTACATCCCTGCCGGCCATTCCCTCCCCTAACCTGGACGACGCTGGGCCAATTGTGCGCCGCCCAATGAAAGAGGCTGACACTTTGGCTCTTCTCTGAACGTACACGATT
>NW_028158263.1:0-34964 GCF_964263955.1 Coregonus lavaretus | reverse complement strand
CTTTTAGTTTGGAAAAAGAGACCCTTAAACCCAGACTTGGACCACACACACACTCCACTGAATAGAAGGCGAGTGATTGCTTTGCAATGCTTGCAGTTAGCCACTGATTCCTTCCAACCACTCATTGTTGAATTTGCGATTTCCAAGTTGTTGTGTATGTTTATGTCCAATGGCCGATGAGCACCGATACATTTTATCTATAATTTCTCTTCATATGACAAGGATTGAAAAGGATTGGCAGTAGACTGTCGACTTGATTCATGATGATGACTGCTTGTCTAGCTTGCTAGATAAGATTTTGAAAGTATGATGTTGACATGATCAGTCCAATCAAAGCTACGGTAGATATAACGTGATTTGACTTCATTTTATCTGTGGCCAATGACCTTGAGCCTTCTTGGATGGGCACTTCAAATGTAAATCTATGGTAGCTCTCCCCGTAGATTTTGCGGTGACGTAGTGTCCCCATGAGTGACAGAACACTGAGCCAATCAAGGCGCAACTAGAGACATTACCAACCCCTACGCTCCGTATTTTCCGCTGGCTGCCCCACCAACAGAAAGCACTGAGCTAGGCTGAAACACCTGCATTTTGGAGCCGCCTTACTCAAGAAAGCAAAAAAGAGACCATGTGCATAACCAAAATGTACTGTACTGAACAAAATGTTTCATACTTATACCCTTATCTTTGGGCCAAAACAAATAGTCATTAAACTATTACAGTGAACTGTCAGAAATAAGTAAACAAGTTTTATGTTTATTCATATTTTGATGAATGGTAAACAGTGATAAATTGATCTCTTCTCCCACCTTTCTCTACATCTCTTCTCCCTTCACTCTCTCTCTCCTCTCTCTCTCTCTCTCTCTCTCTCTCTCTCTCTCTCTCTCTCTCTCTCTCTCTCTCTCTCTCTTCTCTCTCTCTCTCTCTCCTCTCTCTCTCTCTCTCTTTCTCCTCCCACCTCTCACTGTCTCCCTCCCTCCTTCCCTCCCTCCTTCCCTCCCTCACCCTCCATCTCTCAGTGTGCAATGCTGACTACCCGTGTGAGGGCATGAGTCGGCATGCCACCTTCGAGAACTTCGGCATGGCCTTCCTCACCCTCTTCCAGGTCTCCACCGGAGACAACTGGAATGGCATCATGAAGGTACACAAAATACTCAGTCAACGTATCTGGTAAGATAAGGGTACAAATAAATAAAAATGGTAAGTGTAGGCCTCTCTCTCTCTCTCTCTCTCTCTCTCTCTCTCTCTCTCTTTCTCCTCCCACCTCTCACTGTCTCCCTCCCTCCTTCCCTCCCTCCACTAGAGAATCATGGGAAATGCAGGCAAAGAAGCTAGAGAGAGCGAGAGAGAGAGAGAGAGAGAGAGAGACTTTCACAACACATGGCTATCAAGGGGAAGGGATCATACAAAGTCCATTGCTTCCAATCGGAACCTGTGAATGATGCATGTAGTCCTTTAGTTTAACAGATGCTCTTGTTCCATAGTAGCATAGAGGTGACTGAAATTGGCACAGATCTCTAACCGACAGAGACGACTAGCTAATGAAGTACTTATTCACAGATCTCTAACCGACAGAGACGACTAGCTAATGAAGTACTTATTCACAGATCTCTAACCGACAGAGACGACTAGCTAATGAAGTACTTATTCACAGATCTCTAACCGACAGAGACGACTAGCTAATTAAGTACTTATTCACAGATCTCTAACCGACAGAAACGACTAGCTAATGAAGTACTTATTCACAAATCTCTAACCGACAGAGACGACTAGCTAATGAAGTACTTATTCACAGATCTCTAACCGATAGAGACGACTAGGTAATGAAGTACTTATTCACAGATCTCTAACCGACAGAGACGACTAGCTAATGAAGTACTTATTCACAGATCTCTAACCGACAGAGACGACTAGATAATGAAGTACTTATTCACAGATCTCTAACTGACAGAGACGACTAGCTAATGAAGTACTTATTCACAGATCTCTAACCGACAGAGACGACTAGCTAATTAAGTACTTATTCACAGATCTCTAACCGACAGAGACGACTAGCTAATGAAGTACTTATTCACAGATCTCTAACCGACAGAGACGACTAGCTAATTAAGTACTTATTCACAGATCTCTAACCGACAGAAACGACTAGCTAATGAAGTACTTATTCACAGATCTCTAACCGACAGAGACGACTAGCTAATGAAGTTCTTATTCACAGATCTCTAACCGATAGAGACGACTAGGTAATGAAGTACTTATTCACAGATCTCTAACCGACAGAGACGACTAGCAAATGAAGTACTTATTCACAAATCTCTAACCGACAGAGACGACTAGCTAATTAGGTACTTATTCACAGATCTCTAACCGACAGAGACGACTAGCTAATGAAGTACTTATTCACAGATCTCTAACCGACAGAGACGACTAGCTAATGAAGTACTTATTCACAGATCTCTAACCGACAGAGACGACTAGCTAATGAAGTACTTATTCACAGATCTCTAACCGACAGAGATGACTTGCTAATGAAGTACATATTCACAGATCTCTAACCGACAGAAACAACTAGCTAATGAAGTACTTATTCACAGGGAGCTGATAATACTTCATAACTTCGATTTCTTTCTTTCTTTCTATCTGTTTCCTTTTTTCATTTTTTCATTTTTTCTGTCTCTCCTCCAGGACACTCTGCGTGAGTGCCCCCCAGGTCCCAGTGACTACCCGTGCCACGCTGGACTCCAGTTCATCTCTCCCATGTACTTTGTCTCCTTCGTCCTCACCGCCCAGTTCGTACTCATCAATGTGGTGGTGGCCGTGCTCATGAAGGTATGGGACACACACACAGCGCAGACCAGTCCGTCCTCATAAAACACACACACACTGACACACACACACCACTGTGCAATGCCATGGAACTGAATGTCTAAACGTAGAACAAGATTCCAAATATTACTGAAAGGGTTCATATAATGCTCAAAGACGCTAAGATGGCGTCCGGTGTAGAAGTTGGCCAAACTCTCTATGGCTCTGGGTATGAGGGGTTGACAGCAGAACATAAGAGCCAATTACAATGTCACAGTTGGATAACTAAAGTCATATTAACTGTTTTCCTTGAAGCACCTGGACGACTCAAACAAAGAGGCCCAGGAGGATGCTGAGATGGATGCAGAGATTGAGCTGGAGCTTGCCCAGGGACAACTCCAACTACCCACCTGCTGCATGGGGGTGCTGGGCACTGGGCTAGTCGTGGCTGGGGCCTCTGGAGCTCCTGGATGTAGGGGTGATTTGATTCGATTTGTAAAATTAGTATTAATATGATTTATTGATTTAATCTACCTGCCCAGGGACTACTAGATAGCTGGCTAAATCTGCTATATTTACATCAATGTTGATTGATGTGCATTATCTCCGTCAAATAAATGTAACAAATTAAATTAAACAATTTGACAATTTTAAAACACAACTCAACCAATCATGTGGATACAATGCATTTCAAATCATGAATGATAACACAAACATTGTTTACTATTTATTTCCATTGTGGTCTTCAGGTGGAGGGTTGGAAGGAGGGACCAGGCAGGGTCAAGGGGTGGGGGTGATGACAGGGGCCGTAGGGGATCACAGTGGAGTGACCACTCCCCAAAGAGGAGGAGAAAGACATGAGGGACACAGACGGCATCACAGACGGAAACTGTACTCACCTGCACAGGTTTGTGCACAGGTTAGTATACTGGGATTCTGTTCTATTCCATTTTACAGTGGTGGAAAAAATGCCCAATTTTTATGCTTGAGTAAAAGTATAGATACGTTAATAGAAAGTTACTCAATTAAAAGTGAAAGTCAGCCAGTAAAATAATACTTGAGTAAAAGTCTACAAGTATTTGGTTTTAAATATACTTAAGTATCAAAAGTAAATGTAATTGCTAAAATATACTTAAGTATCAAAAGTAAAAGTAAAAATATAAATCATTTAAAATTCCTTATATTAAGCAAACCAGACGGCACCATTTTCTTGTTTTTTAATTTATGGATAGCCAGGGGCACACTCCAACACTCAGACATTATTTACGAAATATGCATTTGTGTTTAGTGAGTCCGCCAGACCAGCTGTAGTAAGGATGACCACGTGTTCTCTTGCAAAAAAAAATTATTGGACCATTTTCCTGTCCTGCTAAGCATTCAAAATGTAATGAGTACTTTTGGTTGTCAGGGAACATTTATGGAGTACAAAGTACACTATTGTCTTTAGGAATGTAGTGAAGTAAAAGTAAAAGTTGTCAAAAATATAAATAGTAAAGTAAAGTACAAATACCCTTTCAAGTATTTTAACTTAAGTACTTTACACCACTGCTATTTTATTAGGTTTTACTCTACTACACTCTACTCTAATCTGCTCTACTTTACTGTAATCTAATCTGCTCTAATTTACTCTACTGTATTTTAATCTAGTCTACTCTACTTTACTGTAATCTAATATAATCTACTATACTATACTATACTATACTATACTATACTATACTATACTTTACTCTACTCTACTCTACTCTACTCTACTCTACTCTACTCTACTCTACTATACTCTACTCTACTCTACTCTACTCTACTCTACTCTACTTTACTCTATCTACAACTACAGAAGTGTACATCTATAGATATGTTCCATCTGAGTCTGCTTACTAGTTGCATACAGTATACACAATCACACACCTGTACCTCAACACACTGCCAATAATAGTGCACTCCAAACACAACCTTTCATATACACATACAGTGGGGAAAAAAAGTATTTAGTCAGCCACCAATTGTGCAAGTTCTCCCACTTAAAAAGATGAGAGAGGCCTGTAATTTTCATCATAGGTACACGTCAACTATGACAGACAAAATGAGAAAAGAAATTCCAGAAAATCACATTGTAGGATTTTTAATGAATTTATTTGCAAATGATGGTGGAAAATAAGTATTTGGTCAATAACAAAAGTTTCTCAATACTTTGTTATATACCCTTTGTTGGCAATGACACAGGTCAAACGTTTTCTGTAAGTCTTCACAAGGTTCTCACACACTGTTGCTGTTATTTTGGCCCATTCCTCCATGCAGATCTCCTCTAGAGCAGTGATGTTTTGGGGCTGTCGCTGGGCAACACGGACTTTCAACTCCCTCCAAAGATTTTCTATGAGGTTGAGATCTGGAGACTGGCTAGGCCACTCCAGGACCTTGAAATGCTTCTTACGAAGCCACTCCTTCGTTGCCCGGGCGGTGTGTTTGGGATCATTGTCATGCTGAAAGACCCAGCCACGTTTCATCTTCAATGCCCTTGCTGATGGAAGGAGGTTTTCACTCAAAATCTCACGATACATGGCCCCATTCATTCTTTCCTTTACACGGATCAGTCGTCCTGGTCCCTTTGCAGAAAAACAGCCCCAAAGCATGATGTTTCCACCCCCATGCTTCACAGTAGGTATGGTGTTCTTTGGATGCAACTCAGCATTCTTTGTCCTCCAAACACGACGAGTTGAGTTTTTACCAAAAAGTTCTATTTTGGTTTCATCTGACCATATGACATTCTCCCAATCCTCTTCTGGATCATCCAAATGCACTCTAGCAAACTTCAGACGGGCCTGGACATGTACTGGCTTAAGCAGGGGGACACGTCTTCCACTGCAGGATTTGAGTCCCTGGCGGCGTAGTGTGTTACTGATGGTAGGCTTTGTTACTTTGGTCCCAGCTCTCTGCAGGTCATTCACTAGGTCCCCCCGTGTGGTTCTGGGATTTTTGCTCACCGTTCTTGTGATCATTTTGACCCCACGGGGTGAGATCTTGCGTGGAGCCCCAGATCGAGGGAGATTATCAGTGGTCTTGTATGTCTTCCATTTCCTAATAATTGCTCTCACAGTTGATTTCTTCAAACCAAGCTGCTTACCTATTGCAGATTCAGTCTTCCCAGCCTGGTGCAGGTCTACAATTTTGTTTCTGGTGTCCTTTGACAGCTCTTTGGTCTTGGCCATAGTGGAGTTTGGAGTGTGACTGTTTGAGGTTGTGGACAGGTGTCTTTTATACTGATAACAAGTTCAAACAGGTGCCATTAATACAGGTAACGAGTGGAGGACAGAGGAGCCTCTTAAAGAAGAAGTTACAGGTCCGTGAGAGCCAGAAATCTTGCTTGTTTGTAGGTGACCAAATACTTATTTTCCACCATCATTTGCAAATAAATTCATTAAAAATGCTACAATGTGATTTTCTGGAGAAAAAAATTCTCAATTTGTCTGTCATAGTTGACGTGTACCTATGATGAAAATTACAGGCCTCTCTCATCTTTTTAAGTGGGAGAACTTGCACAATTGGTGGCTGACTAAATACTTTTTTTCCCCACTGTACACATACACACACATCACCCCTCCCCCTCTCCTCCTCTTTCCTCTGTCTAAACATAACGATGCAGCCAGTCTCTCTCTCTCTCTCTGTGATTGCAGGTACATTTCAAACACAGGACCATCAGCAAGTCCAATCTAGTCTTGATATCAGTGTTAGCGATGTAATTAAAGCACCTAGAGACAAGAACACACATGCTTATTTATAGAACTAAAGCCTGCCTGAGCAAAATGTAATTTACTAAGCCTGAAGAGAGAGGAGTTGAGGGAGGGAGGGAGGGAGAGGGAGAGAGAGAGAGAGAGGGAGAGGGAGGGAGGGAGGGATGGAGAGAGAGAGAACACCAAATGAATCAATGAAGGTGGAAAAGAGGTGGGCAAGAGAAAATGATTGCATTTGGAAGATGCGAGATGGTGAGAAGGAAAAAATAACAAAATCCAATGTTATTTGCCACATGCGCCGAATACAACAGGTCTAGACCTTACAGTGAAATGCTTACTTACAGGCCCTTCACCAACAATGCAGTTTTAAGAAATAAAAGTGTTAAGTAAAAAAAGATCATTAAAAAAATAACAAATAATTGAAGAGCAGCAGTAAAATAACAGTAGCGAGGCTATATACAGGGGGTACCGGTACAGAGTCAATGTGCGGGGGCACAGGTTAGTCGAGGTAATTGAGGTAATATGTACATGTAGGTAGAGTTAAAGTGACTATGCATAGATAATAAACAGAGAGTAGCAGCAGCGTAAAAGAGTGTGGGGGGGACAATGCAAATAGTCCGGATAGCCATTTGATTAGCTGTTCAGGAGTCTTATGGCTTGGGGGTAGAAGTTGTTAAGAAGCCTTTTGGACCTAAACTTGGCGCTCCGGTACCGCTTGCCATGCGGTAACAGAGAGAACAGTCTATGACTAGGGTGGCTGGAGTCTTTGACAATTTTTAGGGCCTTCCTCTGACACCGCCTGGTATAGAGGTCCTGGATGGCAGGAAGCTTGGCCCCAGTGATGTACCGGGCTGTACGCACTACCCTCTGTAGTGCCTTGCGGTCGGAGGCCGAGCAGTTGCCATACCAGTCAGGATGCTCTTGATGGTGCAGCTGTATAACTTTTTGAGGATCTGACCCATGCCAAATCTTTTCAGTCTCCTGAGGGGGAATAGGCTTTGTCGTGCCCTCTTCACGACTGTCTTGGTGTGTTTGGACCATGATAGTTTGTTGGTGATGTGGACACCAAGGAACTTGAAGCTCTCAACGCGCTCCGCTACAGCCCCGTCGATGGGAATGGGGGCGTGCTCAGTCCTCTTCTTTTTCCTGTAGTCCACAATCATCTCCTTTGTCTTGATCACGTTGAGGGAGAGGTTGTTATCCTGGCACCACATGGCCAGGTCTCTGACCTCCTCCCAATAGGCTGTCTCATCGTTGTTGGTGATCAGGCCTACCACTGTTGTGTCGTCGGCAAACTTAATGATGGCGTTGGAGTCATGCCTGGCCATGGGTGAACAGAGAGTACAGGAGGTGACTGAGCACACACCCTTGAGGAGCCCTCGTGTTGAGGATCATCGTGGCAGATGTGTTGTTACCTACCCTTACCACCTGGGGGCGGCCGGTCAGGAAGTCCAGGATCCAGTTGCAGAGGGAGGTGTTTAGTCCCAGGGTCCTTAACTTAGTGATGAGCTTTGAGGGCACTATGGTGTTTTGAACGCTGAGCTGTAGTCAATGAATAGCATTCTCATGTAGGTGTTCCTTTTGTCCAGGTGGGAAAGGGCAGTGTTGGAGTGCAATAGAGATTGCATTATCTGTGGATCTGTTGGGGCGATATGCAAATTGGAGTGCGTCTAAGGTTTCTGGGATAATGGCGTTGATGTGAGTAATTTAGGCAGGTTAACTTAGTGTTCTTGGGCACAGGGACTATGGTGGTCTGCTTGAAACATGTTGGTATTACAGACTCAGTCAGGGACAGGTTGAAAATGTCAGTGAGGACACTTGCCAGTTGGTCAGCGCATGCTCAGAGTACACGTCCTGGTAATCAGAAATACACTACGGAAAAAGAAGGAACAGCACGTCAGAAATCAACTCAATGTAATTGAAGAATCCTTAGAATCAAACAACAAAACGAAGAGTTATCCATCCAAAACGGAGATGTGTGGATAAACCACTTATCCAATCATTTTGGCTCTATAACAAAGAACAAACAGCAAAAACATATACATGATCAATTACAAATCTTAGAATGAGCTATTAAAGACTACCAGAACCCACTGGATTCTCCAATTATATTGAATGAACTACAGGACAAAATACAAACCCTCCAACCCAAATAGGCCTGTGGTGTTGATGGTATCTTACATGAAATGATAAAATATACAGACCACTGTCACGTTCGTTCATAGACGGGTCAGACCAAGGCGCAGCGTGATAGGCATACATGTTTATTAAATGAATAAACACAACGACAAAACAATAAACCAACGATACGTGACGTCCTAAGGTACACACAACAAACCTCACACGGAACAAGATCTCACAACACCTAATTGCCAATAGGCTGCCTTAGTATATCTTCCCCAATATTTGGAACCAAGGACTGATAACCCCAATCCACAAAAGTGGAGACAAATTTGACCCCAAGAACTATCGTGGGATATGCGTCAACAGCAACCTTGGGGAAATCCTCTGCATTATCATTAACATCATACTTGTACATTTCCTCAGTGAAAACAGTGTACTGAGCAAATATCAAATTGACTTTTTACTAAGTTACCCTACGGCAGACCACGTATTCACCCTGCACACACGAATTGACAAACAAACCAAAACAAAGGCAAAATCTTCTCATGCTTTGACTTCAAAAAAGCTTTTGACTCAATTTGGCATACCCGCTAATTATCAAAATCCAGAAAAGAGTTGTTAAATTCTACAACCACCTAAAAGGAAGCGATTCCAAAACCTTCCATAACAAAGCCATCACCTACAGAGAGATGAACCTGGAGAAGAGTCCACTAAGCAAGTGGGTCCTGGGGCTCTGTTTACAAACACAAACAGACCCCCCAGCGCCCCAAGACAGCAACCCAGCCAAATCATGAGAAAACAAAAATATAATTACTTGACACATTGGAAAGCATTAACAAAAAAACAGAGAAGGGGCCCTAAACAGAATGCTAGAATGCTATTTGGCCCTAAACTTTAAAATGTGGGACAAACATCCAATTGAAGCCCTACATGCAGAATTCCGTCGGAAAATAAATACTAAATTCAAGTCCAAATTCAAGTCTCCAATTTAAAGCACTTCAAACCCAAGAGCTGATCCCAGAAACGAGCCCTCTCAGTCAGCTGGTGTTGGACCCAACCAACCAAGCTGTCACCAGCACTGCTTCAAAAGAAAGAATTCAAAAAAAAAAAATCATGAACCAATCAAAGGACTCTTACTTACAACATTGGAAAAACGAAACAAAATCCCAAAGCAGACTAAATTGCTATCGGGCTCTGAACAGAGAATATGAATTGGCTGATTATATCTACTCTGTCAGAGATACGAAGCAGAGACAGATTCTTACCAAGTACAGGCTGAGTGACCACCAATTGGCAGTAGAAACCGGCAGACATAAAAAGACATGGCTACCCAAAGAGGAGCGTGTATGTGGTCACTGCACAACAGGGGAGGTAGAAACAGAGATGCACTTTCTCCTTTAATGTGATAAATATTCCTCACCAAGAGATTCATTATTCACAGAAATTACTACATTTATTCCAAATTTTAACATATTAAACCCAGAGGAAAAACAAAAAATAGTCATGGGCGAAGGAGCCTGAGGGACACTGAATAATAACATCTGCATAGTAAGCAGTAACTTACTTATTATTATTATTGTTATTATTATTATTATTATTATTATTATTATTATTATTATTATTATTGTTATTGTTGTGATTATTATTCTAAATTGTAGTGGTACGGGTAGTAGGGGTGATGGTAATGATAGTAGTTTAATGATGGTGGTGGTAGTGTGGTCCTCTGTAGCTCAGCTGGTAGAGCACGGCGCTTGTAACGCCAAGGTAGTGGGTTCGATCCCCGGGACCACCCATACACAAAAATGTATGCACGCATGACTGTAAGTCGCTTTGGATAAAAGTGTCTGCTAAATGGCATATTATTTATTTATTTATTATTTAGTAGTAGTAGTAATGATGACGGTAGTTGTAGTACTGATGTAATGTGAGGATGACAGTTAGTTAGTTATAGTTTCATTTTCCATGTTTAGCCTTTTCTATTTATTATATTTCTACTATTTACTGTTACCATTTTATTGTTGTTATTTTTTTACATTATTATTATTATTTACTTCCATTTTATATTATTATTTATTATTCTTTATTATTTTATTACAATGTATATTGTATACATTGTTGCTTTGGCAATATTGACGCAATGTTTTTAATGCCAATAAAGCAGCTTGAATTTGAGAGAGGGAGAGAGATAATGCCTAGTTAGGAGTTAAAGTGACAGTGGGTGGTGATATACTGTCTCATTGTACCTTAGATTATTGTCTCTCAGCCCACTGGTATTTTTAAACTGGAGGAGGAGGAAAAAGAAGGGAGAGAATCTCTCCATTTTCCTGGATCTCTGTCCAATATCTCTCTATTTCTCAGTACCTTTCCCTGTAGCTCTCTTTCCTATCTCTCTCTGAGATATCGCTCTCTCTCTGTACCCCTCTCGCTTTCTCTCTCTCTCTCTCTCTCTCTCTCTCTCTCTCTCTCTCTCTCTCTCTCGCGCGCTTTCTCTCTCTCCCTCTGTCTCTGTCTCTCGCTCTCTCTCTCTGTGTGTGTGTTTGAGTAAGAGAAGACTTCCCAGGCCCCAGAGTACATTTTATTGTTTGAAGCAGCAGTTTGAGACAGTTGGACTATTGAGCCAACCAATAGGGGGTCACAGTGGGGTGTGATTGGCTATGGTGCAGTGGTGGATGGGAGGCCAGCTGGGAGGGCAGCCAATCAAATGAGGTCAGCGCCAACACTTACCCACCCAGGACCTCCGAGCTAGCCAATCGTTGAGCCCCTGCTGAGTTGCATGCCCGCCTGTAACCTTTATGTGTGTATCGGTCTGTGTGTGTGTGTGTGTGTGTGTGTGTGTGTGTGTCTGTCTGTCTGTCTGTGTGTGTGTGTGCACGCTCTCCCTCCCATCTCTCTGAGGGTAGAGAGTGTGAGGTGAGGTGAGGAGGGCAGACTGCCAGTCAGTAGTTGGACCTTGGCAGTGTCCACACACAGAGAAAGATAGCAGACACATACACACAAACACCAGCTCTTCAATATCTAATTGAAACTCCAACCTATACTTGAAAGACTTGCTATTTTAATTAGAAAGATAATCCCTCGATGCAGCACAGTGATCCTGTAGAATATCCATTCACTGGAATATCTTGTTGAATGGATGTTCTCGATGCTCAATAGTTCTTAAAACACAAAAACATAATTTTATTAGGAACATGTGATTAATGTTAAATAAGGTAGCATTTGTCTTGGATCTCCCCTGCCTTGTGTCATGGAGTCTATATGGGGAAGGGTGTGTGTGTGTGTGTGCGTGCGTGCGTGTGCGTGGCTCTACCTATGAGAGTTAGAAATAACAGGACGTGTACCAGATAATGTTTAATTAAACAATGGAACAGAATGAATCATCTTCAATATGGGTTATGAAAAGAAGGAAGCATAAAGAAAGATGTGGGGAGAGAGGGAGATACATTTTACACAAGTAAGACGGCTTGGGAGAGAGTGTGAAAGAGAGAGAAGGGAGGAGGAGAGAGAGAAAGCGAGTAAGTCTTGTAATACCATAGAAACGGTCAGCCCTAGAATGAGCATCTCTGTAGGAGGGCTGACTACAGGAAGTGGAGTGCCAAGATGTTGAGTTTGATCCAGACAGACAGGAAATCAAACACACTGACAGGGACAGGCCCCGGGGTTAGACGTCTCTCACACAAACACACACACACAAACACACACACACACACACACACACACACACACATACACACACGGAGATCAACAAGGTGTGTTCACACAGTGTGTGTTCTTACAGAGTGCTGGACGGTGTCTGGAGTGATGATCTTCTGTCGTCAGGCTTGATGATGTGAATCACCATCACACTGAGAACCTAAAACACACTGCAGGAATGATTATCGCAGGCTGCTCCTGTCAAACCACCAAACCATTCTTTATCAAGGGCAGAGTTTGGTCTGGTAAACCTAGCCAAAATGTTAATGTATTCTTATTTGCTTCAGATGTAAGAATGCTAGTTTGGATCTTCATATTTCTTACTGGCATTCACAAAAGTCCCAAGCCATCAGAAGTAAACTGTAATAGGTATATTGAGTAAAGTATGTAGCCTTGGCTTGTGTGAGGAACGGCCCATAGCAACAGGAGCCTATCTCCTGTTTGATGTACAAGTACACCCCCTGAATAGGATGCTAGTCTATGCATCTCAGGGCCTTACCCCCAATCTATTTCCTTAATGCTGAGTGCCAAGCAGTATGCCTCAGCCGGGGATCAAACTTCCAACCTTCTAATCTCAGGGTGCACGCTTTAACCACAAGGCCACTGTATTGTAGGTAAATGTATGAGTTGTTCTGTAATGTGTTTAATGTATATATAATCTGAGTGTCTCCAGGAGAATCAGTGGACAGTGTTTAATGTATATATCCTCTGTGTGTCTCCAGGTAAGTAAGTGGACAGTGTTTCATGTATATACCATCTGTGTGTCTCCAGGAGAGTCAGTGGCTGGACAGTGTGTCTCTGCTGATAAAGGACTCATTTGAAGGAGAGATGCTGATGATTGACAACCTCTCTGGATCTGTCTTTCATCACTACTCCTCTACCTCTCCTCCTGTCTGGAAGGACTACAAGGGAAACCTGCAAGAGGTACACATGCACACACATACACACAAAAATATGACTGCACGAACACACACAGATGCACACAAACATGCACGCACGCATACAAACACACACACATACACACACACACATACACATTTCACACACACACGTCTTCCTATACATCTATATGGGAATCCCTCTATGCTAGTTATGTGGTAAACTAGTCTTCTCTGGGTCCCAGTGAGCGGGATTAACATCACATGTCAATCATCCTGCTGTATAACTCAAAGGCAGCTATAGTAGTAGCTGTCAATCAAACAGACTGAGAAAAGCAGCTATAATAGCAGCTGTCAATCAAACAGACTGAGAAAAGTGGTTACCCTCCATGCCTTACATTACTGTTCTTCTGAATGATGATATTCACACACTTAAATACAAACGTTTAGTGTGTGTGTGTTTGTGTGTGTGTGATACACTTTGTGTGTGTACATGTGTGTGTTGGAATTCATCTCTTTATGTTAATATAATCTGCATGGTTGCTAATGACAAGGCTTTACAAATCCCTCGAGAATCCACTTATGTTGGTTCAGTATGAGAACATCTCATCTACATATCTGTTGTTGGCCAATCACAGTCAACCTCCCTCTAACCTTGTTGCTATTTTCTCAACAGAATAATTAAATTCAGGACTATGTTGAGTTGGCTTTCAAATACGGATAACACGCACGCACGCACACACACACGCGCACACACAGACACACACACAGACACACACACACACACACACACACACACACACACACACACACACACACACACACACACTTTCTCTCTCTCTTTCTCTCTCTCTCTCTCTCTCTCTCTCTCTCTCTCTCTCTCTCTCTCTCTCTCTCTCTCTCTCTCTCTCTCTCTCTCTCTCTCTCTCTCTCACACAGACACACAGACACACACACACACTCTCACACACACAGACACAGACACACACACAGAGTCCCACACCTCATGTAGCCTAGCCCATGGGCCTATATGTTCTGACAAGGTTTGTATCACAACTAAAGTGGCCAAATAACTTCTTAAAATAGAGCACATTAATCTGCTTTACAACAGGTGTAGAGTCTAACTGGCATACAGCACGTAATTTTAACGTTTGGGGAAGATCATTTTCACCATAAAAATGCAACATTATAATAAAAGCATTAAATGCATAATCGCAACACATGCATAATTGCATTTGCGGTCACTTTTGATAATGTTTTTTTCCCACTAATTGATTGCATTTTGGAACATTCACACTTATAGCCTACTGCCATGTGCGCATTGCTGCACTTATAATGTGAATAAATAGCCAAATAGTTTATCAACATTTTAAACTAAACGCTCTGATCTGTTGCGTCAGGCTCATTGCTTGAAAAAGTTATTTTGATGCTAGTGGTTGTATTAATTTGGGATCAATCGCATCCCACAACTGTCCATGACTATGTTTGGAATATACAGTCAGGTCCATAAATATTTGGACATTGACCGATGTTATTATTATTATTTTAGCTGTCTACCACAGCATATTGGAGTTGACATTAAATAATGAATATGAGCTGAAAGTGCAGACTTTCAGCTTTAATTTGGGGATGTTAACATCCAAATCGGTGAGTAGGAATTACAGCACTTTTTAAGGGACCAAAAGTAATTGGGCAATTGTCTGCTCAGCTGTTCCATGGCCAGGTGTGTGTTATTCCCTCATTAGTTTATTTACAAGGAAGCAGATTAAAGGTCTAGAGTTGATTTCAAGTGTGGCGTTTGCATTTGGAATCTGTTGCTGTTAACCCTCAATATGAAGTCCAAAGAGCTGTCACTGCCAGTGAAGCAAGCCATCATTAGGCTGAAAAATCTAAACAAACTAATCAGAGAGATAGCAAAAACATTACGTGTGGCCAAATCAACTATTTGGTACATTCTTAAAAAGAAAGAACGCACTGGTGAGCTCAGGAACACCAAAAGGCCTCGAAGAACACGAAAAACAACTGTGATGGATGACAGAATAATTATTTCCATGGTGAAGAAAAACCCCTTCACAACAATTGGCCAGATCAAGAACACCCTCCAGGAGGTAGCCGTATCTGTGTCAAAGTCAACAATCAAGAGAAGACTTCACCAGAGTAAATACAGAGGGTTTACCACAAGATGTAAACCATTGGTAAGCCTCAAAAACAAGAAGACCAGATTAGAGTTTGCCAAAAAACATCTAAAAAAGCCTGTACAGTTCTAGAACAACATCCTATGGACAGATGAGACAAAGATCAACTTGTACAAGAATGATGGGAAGAGAAGAGTATGGAGAAGGGTAGGAACTGCTCATGATCCGAAGCATACCACCTCATCTCTGAAGCATGGTGGAGGTAGTGTTATGGCGTGGGCATGTTTGGCTGCCAATGGAACTGGTTCCCTTGTATTTATTGATGATGTGTTCGCTGACAAAAGCAGCAGGATGAATTCTGAAGTGTTTAGGGCTATATTATCTGCTCAGATTCAGCCAAATGCTTCAAAACTCATTGGACGACGCTTCACGGTGCAGATGGACAATGACCCGAAGCATACTGCGAAAGCAACCCAATACTTTTTTAAGGCAAAGAAGTGGAATGTTCTGTAATGGCCAAGTCAGTCACCTGACCTGAATCCAATTGAGCATGCATTTCACTTGCTGAAGGCAAAACTGAAGGCAAAATGCCCCAAGAACAAGCAGGAACTGAAGACAGCTGCAGTAAAGGCAGAGCATCCCCAGGGAAGAAACCCAGCATCTGGCGAAGGATTTGCAACCAAGTATTAAAACTCACAATTAAATGTATGATTATGTTAGTTTGTCCAATTACTTTTGAGCCCGTACACGGTTCATACAATAATTGACAAAACCCTTAAATTAAAGATGAAAGTCTACACTTAAAGCACATCTTGATTGTTTCCTTTCAAATCCATTGTGGTTGCGTACAGAGCCAAAATGATGCAAATTGTGTCACTGTCCAAATACTTATGGACCTGACTGTATATTTCTCGCACAGAATAGAATAGGTCAATTTTTGTATTAGAGGGGATAGTAGATTGACATAGGCAGCCTATATCAATCTACTGTCCCCCATAGTGCAAAAGTTGATAGGCTAGTGCTTTTGCTGTTCGTTAGGCCTAGTCATATGATGAAAAGTAAATGTGGACAGTTCTTCCAATATCTTCAATATGTGCCTTGAAATATGATAAGGACGCGCGCAGTTACATCCCCAATGTGTCTGTCTTCACTTGTAGCCTGTGAGAAAGACCTGATCATGTGACGGGCATTGGCTTATAAGAATTGAGCTATCAGAGAGGTGCTTCGGAGCACTCAGCCGGGAGAAGGGAATTATAATCATTATATTCAGCCCAAGGGCACAGCGGCCACAAAGGGCATAGATTTATTTGTTGTTGAGGGCATTACGGCCACACAAAGGGGATGCCACCGGGAAATTCGAGGCATTATCAAGTGCTTGTCAAATTGTGAATGAGAGACTAATGAAGTGTGTGCAGCCTGCGCAAATAACAAAGCAGAGCTCATGCCTTTCATGCGACTTTTTTCAAGTCATCATTAGTTGCATCATGCAGCCTTACAATGTATTAAAAATCGAAACAAATAGCCCAACGTTTGATCACAACTAAAGTTGCATAAATAACTCTAAATTAAGCATATACAGTGCCTTGCAAAAATATTCATCCCCCTTGGTGTTTTTCCTATTTTGTTGCATTACAACCTGTAATTTAAATTGATTTTTATTTGGATTTCATGTAATGGACATACACAAAATAGTCCAAATTGGTGAAGTGAAATGAAAAAAAATTACTTGTTTAAAAAAATTATAATAAAGGAAAAGTGGTGCGTGCATATGTATTCACCTCCTTTGCTATGAAGCCCCTAAATAAGATCTGGTGCAACCAATAACCTTCAGAAGTCACATAACTAGTTAAATAAAGTCCACCAGTGTGCAATCTAAGTGTCACATGATCTGTCACATGATCTCAGTATATATATATACCTGTTCTGAAAGGCCCCAGAGTCTGCAACACCACTAAGCAAGGGGCACCACCAAGCAAGCGGCACCATGAAGACCAAGGAGCTCTCCAAACAGGTCAGGGACAAAGTTGTGGAGAAGTACAGATCAGGTTTGGGTTATTTAAAAAAATCAGAAACTTTGAACATCCCATGGGGCACCATTAAATCCATTATTAAAAAATAGAAAGAATATGGCACCACAACAAACCTGCCAAGAGAGGGCCGCCCACCAAAACTCACGGACCAGGCAAGGAGGGCATTAATCAGAGAGGCAACAAAAAGACCAAAGATAACCCTGAAGGAGCTGCAAAGCTCCACAGCGGAGATTGGAGTATCTGTCCATAGGACCACTTTAAGCCGTACACTCCACAGAGCTGGGCTTTACGGAAGAGTGGCCAGAAAAAAAGCCATTGCTTAAAGAAAAAAATAAGCAAACACGTTTGGTGTTCGCCAAAAGCCATGTGGGAGACTCCCCAAACATATGGAAGAAGATACTCTGGTCAGATGAGACTAAAATTGAGCTTTATGGCCATCAAGGAAAACGCTATGTCTGGCGCAAACCCAACACCTCTCATCACCCCAAGAACACCATCCCCACAGTGAAGCATGGTGGTGGCAGCATCATGCTGTGGGGATGTTTTTCATCGGCAGGGACTGGGAAACTGGTCAGAATTGAAGGAATGATGGATGGCGCTAAATACAGGGAAATTCTTGAGGGAAACCTGTTTCAGTCTTCCAGAGATTTGAGACTGGGACGGAGGTTCACCTTCCAGCAGGACAATGACCCTAAGCATACTGCTAAAGCAACGCTCAAGTGGTTTAAGGGGAAACATTTAAATGTCTTGGAATGGCCTAGTCAAAGCCCAGACCTCAATCCAATTGAGAATCTGTGGTATGACTTAAAGATTGCTGTACACCAGCGGAACCCATCCAACTTGAAGGAGCTGGAGCAGTTTTGTCTTGAAGAATGGGCAAAAATCTCAGTGGCTAGATGTGCCAAGCTTATAGAGACATACCCCAAGAGACTTGCAGCTGTAATTGCTGCAAAAAGTGGCTCTACAAAGTATTGACTTTGGGAGGGTGAAAAGTTATGCACGCTCAAGTTTCCTGGATATTTTGTCTTATTTCTTGATTGTTTCACAATAAAAAATATTTTGCATCTTCAAAGTGGTAGGCATGGTGTGGAAATCAAGTGATACAAACCCCCCCCAAAATATTTTTTTATTCCAGTTTGTAAGGCAACAAAATAGGAAAAATGCCAAGGGGGTGAATACTTTCGTAAGCCACTGTAGGATGACCTGTTTCTTTGTTAACCGCTCAACACAGAATAGCCGCATATGCGCACTCCCTCAAATCATTTGGCGAAAATATATTTTCTATTTTATTCAGCTATGTTCAATTGTATTATTCATACTATAAAATACAATGAAAAAATGCCACGCAATTCTAAGCAAATCTTTTCTGCTAAATGAACTAGTGTAGCCTACAGCCATACAGCATATCCAGATCAGGGCCTAACATAAGGACAACTCAGAGTATGCTATTCTGTTCTTCATATTACGTTTGTTTAGTCCTGTCAAAAATAGATAATGGATTTATTGTGATGGCATAGGCTATATTACATGGATTTATTAGACTTTTAAAATGTAGATGTTTCTAAGATCTGCATCAGTGGCTTGTAGGCTATGCGTGGAAGCCAGGAGATGCTAAATGTGTTTATGTTACTTAACGGTCAATTACCGTGAGACCGGCAGTTATTAGCTTGACAATCACCAGCTGACAAAATGTCATGACCGCCACAGCGCTAAGGAGGGATGACTGGGATGTCAATGGTTGTTGGTTTATCAGTGTGGTGTGTGTGTGTGCATGTGTGTGTGTGAGAAGGGGGCATACTTTACATACTATGCTACGTGTAGTGCAGTACACACAGAGAACAGTAGTGAGAGCTCAAGCCTTAACCCGTCATCCATCTGTCGTCTGTCCATCTCTCGCTCTAGTGGCCAATAACTGAAAGGTTGCTGGTTCGAATACCCGAGCAGACAAAGTGAAAAAACCTGTCGATGTGCCCTTGAGCAAGGCACTTATCCCTAATTTGCTCCAGGGGAAACGTACTACTATGGCATATATATATACATATATTGCTGACCCTGTAAAACAACACATTTCACTGCACCTATCTGGTGTATGTGACAATAAAACATTTATATATTCTCTCTCTCTCTCCATCTTTCTTTCTCTCTCTCTCTCTCTCTCTCTCTCTCTCTCTCTCTCTCTCTCTCTCTCTCTCTCTCTCTCTCTCTCTCTCTCTCTCTCTCTCTCTCTCTCTCTCTCTCTCTCTCTCTCTCTCTCTCTCTCTCTCTCTCGATTCGATTCAATAGACTTTATTGACATGGAAAGTTAAATTACTTACATTGTCAAAGTATACATATAACAAAAATGGTGTCTCACTCCCATCCCTCCCTCCCTTCCATTATATTGATGGGCTCAGTTCAACTGACAGGGACATTCCTCAGTCAGTCTAATGGTCCAGATATAACCCACACTGTCATATTACCATACCAACCTGTCGCTACCACCTCCTTTTCCTCCTTCATTACCTTCAACTTCCTGACTGTCAGCCAATCAGACGCACACCTTTTTGACACAGTCCACCTAGAGAGCAGGCTGTCCACTTCCTTACAGCACTGTGGGAGTTAGAACTTCAGTCAGTTAGAACTTTACTATTGCAGTAGTAGTAGATTTACCATGTGGTTTAATGAGGACTGAATAAAGGGCAACACATTTTAACCTTATGAGTTGTTATGACAGCTTATAGTAAGTGTTATTGTGAACTGTATGTGTATTATTTGGCATTTTAAATGCGCTTATAATGCATCATGTGAGTTTACCGCAAAGAAAGTGTTACTCACACGTTTCACATAAGAAATCAGGTGTAGTGAATGACATAATGTGCTCTATGTTGGAATTCTGTGTGTCTGTATCGCAGATCCGATTGGCTGAGGTGGAGCAGGCGTCTCTGATGTCAGAGCAGCTGTCTGATAAGTCGTCATCTCTGGCCCTTCCTGATGATCTTAGTCTGGACGACCACAGTGACTACCAGCTACTGGTCAGGGACGGCAAGGTGGGACGCACACACACACACACACACACACACACACACACACACACACACACACACACACACACACACACACACATACTTGCTCTCATTGACACAAAACACGCACACACACTGAGAAACTATAAAAAAAAATTGTTTTTGCATAATTCAACTGCTTACACACATTAACACATTATATCACACACTGCAATCCACTGCATCTCTAGCTGGACCCAGGGAACAAACAGCTTCTCTCATTATCTCGGCATATCACTTATCCTTAATGTTTAAATTAATTACTATTTACATGCTTAACTGCTTGATTAGCGAATCAATGTTCCTGTGTGTGTTTCACCATGTGCCGTGGGCAGGCTAGGGCGACAGGTCTGTGTGTGTGTGCATGTGTGATTGCGTATGATGCATGTCTGTGTGTGTGTGTGCGTGTGTGTGTGTGTGTGTGTGAGCATGATTGTGATGTGTATGTGTGTGTGTGTGCGCATGCGTGCGCGTGTGTGTGTGAGCATGATCGTGATGTCTGTGTGTCTATGGATCTCAACCCGTCTCCTCTAACTCGTTTCACCTGGTTTACCTTATTGCTTTTCTCTATTGAAACTAATTAGATATCCAATCTAGCACAAGGCCCTGTGGAGCTTGTAATTACTTTAGTTTGGAAAAAATATATTATTAATCAACAGACGTATTGACTGAAGAGAGATGAAGTATCAAATAGTAGGAAATATAAAAATTATTACAATTCTCTAAATAGGAAAAATATCCCATGGTGGTTTTCTTTACAATTATATATTGACAACAAGAGCAAGCGTTAAAGTTCAACCACTCTTGGCTCTAAATTATGCCTATTTCAATGCTAATATGATAGTGTGGTAGTTTAACTATTTTAACATGCTACGCCAGTGGTAGCCTAACTTGGTTAATACACTTAAAATGCTAATACATGTTAGCTGCCCGAAGATAGAATGTTAATTTCTAATTCACGCTAGATAGGGCTAGCCCTTATAGCCATAGCAACAGATGCTTATTGATTTATAATAATGCTAGCAGTTGTAACTGGAACTTTACAGATTATATGTGAGTGTTAATTGAAGTCATCCTGAATGCTTATGTGTGACCGACCGCCTTGATTCGTTCTTATGTAGCAAAATTTGAAATAGTGTTTTTTACATTGGATAAAAGAGACACAGAGCTACAAAATGGTATATCATACACTGCATTTGAGAAACAATGGGGAAATAATTATGCTTTGAAAGTTGATAAACTTGTAACCTCACTTTTGAGAAAATGGCCTTTGAATGTTTTGTTACCTACTGGAGAGCTCTTCTTTGTCTACACTCATTCAGCATCGTTCACACCCTCTTAAGCTTTAGCCCCACCCATCTCTTTAAGGGTTGATCGGAGTGTTATGTCCTAACAACAGCAATCAAGCACCCAAGCTAACTGGCTAACTTGCTAGCTACTTCCAGACACAAATGAGAGAACAGCTCACTGACCATTACTCGCCCTTGCAGAGCTGGTTAGGCTGTTTTTATGTGACTGTAACTGTGCTGCTGGCAACAATTTACGCATATTCAACGGGTGTTGAGCGTTCGTAAATCCATCAGTTATTCTGTGCTCTGGCACACTCAGACGACAGTGCTCTGAAATCGGAGTAGATAGCCAGAGCGAATTTACCAGCTACGTCTATCAACAGTTGTCGAAGTGACATTCTATTGAAGGGTGTGTTCGTAAATTCAATCTGGAGTGCCAGAGTGCGCTCTGGACGTTAGTAAATTCAAAGCGTTGTCAGATTGTCCGTTCGTAAATTCAGAGCGTTTTGCTCTCGGAGCGTTCAGAGCGCACACTGGATGCTCTGGCCGATGAGTAGAGTTGATCCGAGCATTCTGACCTCACAATAGCAGTCAAGCACCCAAGCTAACTGGCTAACATTGGCTAGCTTGCTAGCTACTTCCAGACACAAAAGAGAGAACACCCCACTCTGACCATTTTACTCACCCTAGCAGAGCTGGTTAGGCTGTTTTCATGTTATCCAGAGCGTTTTACCCGTATACATCATGGATGGACGCATCTCCCTGTCACGGATGCCATGGTTGCCCTTAGTTTGAAGATGTATAATCCGGAGACAGGTGTTTTCTCCATCTCCTTAGCTATCATACTCTATCATACACTGATTTCAAAACTCGGTCCTCCAGAAAGTGGAGAGCAACACTTACGCAGTTTTACTACACGATACATTTAAAAAAAAGCCGCGTTAGACAGGATTACGTACACATACAGTGAGGGAAATAAGTATTTGATCCCCTGCTGGTTTTGTATGTTTGCCCACTGACAAAGAAATGATCAGTCTATAATTTTAATGGTAGGCTTATTTGAACAGTGAGAGACAGAATAACAGCAAATAAATCCAGAAAAACGCATGTCAAAAATGTTATAAATTGATTTGCATTTTAATGAGGGAAATAAGTATTTGACCCCCTCTAAATCAGAAAGTTTTCTGGCTCCCAGGTGTCTTTTATACAGGTAACGAGCTCCTAATCTCAGTTTGTTACCTGTATAAAAGACACCTGTCCACAGAAGCAATCAATTAATCAGATTCCAAACTCTCCACCATGGCCAAGACCAAAGAGCTCTCCAAGGATGTCAGGGACAAGATTGTAGACCTACACAAGGCTGGAATGGGCTACAAGACCATCGCCAAGCAGCTTGGTGAGAAGGTGACAACAGTTGGTGCGATTATTCGCAAATGGAAGAAACACAAAATAACTGTCAATCTCCCTCGGCCTGGGGCTCCATGCAAGATCTCACCTCGTGGAGTTGCAATGATCATGAAAACGGTGAGGAATCAGCCCAGAACTACACGGGAGGATCTTGTAAATGATCTCAAGGCAGCTGGGGCCATAGTCACCAAGAAAACAATTGGTAACACACTACGCCGTGAAGGACTGAAATCCTGCAGCGCCCGCAAGGTCCCCCTGCTCAAGAAAGCACATATACATGCCCGTCTGAAGTTTGCCAATGAACATCTGAATGATTCAGAGGAGAACTGGGTGAAAGTGTTGTGGTCAGATGAGACCAAAATTGAGCTCTTTGGCATCAACTCAACTCGCCGTGTTTGGAGGAGGAGGAATGCTGCCCATGACCCCAAGAACACCATCCCCACCGTCAAACATGGAGGTGGAAACATTATGCTTTGGGAGTATTTTTCTGCTAAGGGGACAGGACAACTTCACCGCATCAAAGGGACGATGGACGGGGCCATGTACCGTCAAATCTTGGGTGAGAACCTCCTTCCCTCAGCCAGGGGATGGGTATTCCAGCATGACAATGACCCAGAACACACAGCCAAGGCAACAAAGGACTGGCTGAAGAAGAAGCACATTAAGGTCCTGGAGTGGCCTAGCCAGTCTCCAGACCTTAATCCCATAGAAAATCTGTGGAGGGAGCCAAAGGTTCGAGTTGCCAAACGTCAGCCTCAAAACCTTAATGACTTGGAGAAGATCTGCAAAGAGGAGTGGGACAAAATCCCTCCTGAGATGTGTGCAAACCTGGTGGCCAACTACAAGAAACGTCTGACCTTTGTGATTGCCAACAAGGGTTTTGCCACCAAGTACTAAGTAATGTTTTGCAGAGGGGTCAAATACATATTTCCCTCATTAAAAATGCAAATCAATTTATAACATTTTTGACATGCGTTTCTCTGGATTTTTGTTGTTGTTATTCTGTCTCTCACTGTTCAAATAAACCTACCATTAAAATTATAGACTGATCATTTCTTTGTCAGTGGGCAAACATACAAAATCAGCAGGGGATCAAATACTTTTTTCCCTCACTGTACTGACCAGCTCAAATAGATAGAAGCATGCTATATGGCAGACCAATCCGAACTCATCTCTCGGCATGTCCAGCCCACTCATTATCTCAGCCAATCATGGCTAGCGGGAAGGTTGCTGTCTTTTTCTGTGGCTAAACCAACTAGGCTAATAATTTAACAATTGTATTCGTATTTACAGATGGCATACAAGTTTGTTATTAAGGCACATGAAAGTTCACATGTTCCAGAAGGCATTTCTGCCAAAAAACGCATTTTGATTAAAAAAAAAGTTTACGTTCAAATGGCTCCCCTATGAAGTAGTGACCCGCGACATACGCCTAGTGTCCTGAAACGAGTCACATATTTGTTATAGGATAACCCTGAGGTACTCTCTCTCTCTCTCTCCCCGTCTCTCTCTCTATAGGAGGAGAGAGGGAGCAGTGACTCCCACAGCTCTGAGGAATTGAGGGGGATCCAGGCTGGGTGTGGAGGGTATTGGGGGCACGGAGGTTCTCGACCCCACAGCAGAGGCCCTGAGGATGGGGTAGGATTCCTGCTAGAGGTGGGCGTCCACCCCCAGTTCCAGAGCCAGTCTCCCCAGTTCCTCCACAACAGAGGTAACGGCGGCTCCTTTTCCTTTATCTTCCCATCTCATTAGCACTTGTGAAATCTGATGGATATGTGTGCATACATTACCAGTTGACATTTCCATCCTGTGACCTTGGATTGTGCTCTTGGTATTTAACTGACTGTGTTTAATGATGATCACATGACTTTGCAATGACATTGAAGTTATGATTTCAATCAGAAGGTTTTCCTTCAGGTCTCTCATGCTCAGATGTGTGAGAGTGAAAATTTAAGTTTTGCTCCATATTCACACAGTTGATTACACCGAGATCCCAATGTTAATTAACTAAAAGACAGAAGGGCTGGCTTCTGACATGCAGACAGCCTCATACACAAAACATTGATTAACGACACTCAATGACATTCCTATCCTTCATTCCACCATAACATTAGCATTATACGCTACAACAGATGCCTCTCAGTCAAATATCATACAGCTGGATGGATGACTGGATGAATGAATTAATTAATTGATAGATGGATAGATAGATAACTCATGTTTATTCTACACACAAAATGTATATCTTTCTATAGATAATGACTGTATGTCAACAGATGGTGATCACAGTGACCAGGTTGGCAGTGTCGGATGTAGAGGGTCCTCTTCCTCCTCTCCTCTCTTCCATCTCCCCGTGGAGTTATTCCACCCCGCCACAGCCACAGCGGTCCCCCCACCCAGCCCCAGGACGGGAGTAGACCCAGGGGGGAGAGAGACATCCAGGCTGCCCTCCTCAGCCTCCTGGGCCTCTCTGCGCTCCCCAGGGGCCAACAGCAGGGTCATAGCCTCCCCAGGGGCCAACAGCAGGGTCCTAGCCTCCCCAGGGGCCAACAGCAGGGTCCTAGCCTCCCCAGGGGCCAACAGCAGGGTCCTAGCCTCCCCAGGGGCCAACAGCAGGGTCCAAGACTACCAGGTAAGAGACCATGGGGTCATATTGGTACAGGGAGTAGGTTACTGAATTCATGTAGTGAAATATACATTGAGTGTACAAAACATTAAGAACACCTTCCTAATATTGAGTTGCACCCCCAGTTGTGTCAAGTTGGCTGGATGTCCTTTGGGCGGTGAACCATTCTCAATACACACAGGAAACTGTTGAGCGTGAAAAACCCTGCAGCGTTGCAGTTCTTGACACACTCAAACCGGTGCGCCTGGCACCTACTACCAAACCCCGCTGACACTGAAAAAAAGGGACACCGTCTTCCAGCTGATGGTGAAACTCGAGTCGCACCGCATTATTTCTGCCTCATGCACAAATTCATGTTGTTACTCCTATGAACAGAGAAAGTGAAATATTCCTCGATATTAAAAAAGACCCAAGCCACTAATAATAACAACGCAAGGTAAGGGCTACACTCCACTAGAGTTAAGGTCCATGGGGATGCTTATTATAAGAGATTGCATTTACAGTATACTGTAGCTAACTCTTTTATATTCTAAGAGGGGGAAGTATACAGGTGATGCACAGCAGCCATTTTGTTCCAGAAAGCTCACTGTGGTTTAGACAGTTATTATCGAATAAAACAGAATAAATGGGCATATATGTAAGGGCTGAGTGCATCAAACTTCGATCATATATCTTCCTATTGAGACTTTAGAGCGCCTCATTTTCATTTAAATTGTCCTCTACGGTGGTAAGGGTGCACTTTCTGATTTTGGCACACAAAAACAAACTATCTTCTTCTTCTGCTTCAGAGGTAACCATGGCAACATAATGTAACTGACCTTTTCTGTACCTATTTGTTTTGTTTATGTCATTTACAGGATTGCTTTGTGAGATTCTGTTCCAATACATTTCTAAGGCACTACACTAATTAGCTAGGTCATCCCTTCTCTACTTGACTCTCTCAGTTTTTTGGGTTCTTGTGCTTTAATACGTCATCCTGCTCTTATTCACATGTTTTCTCTCTTTCTCTCTTACTGTCTATCTCTCTGTTTCTTTCTCTTCTCTCTCTCTCCTTACTACTCTCCTTTCCCCCTTGCTATCCCTCCACCCCGCCACCCCCTCTCTCCTTCCTCAGCACCCGTCCCACAGTGACTCGTCCTTGGCCACAGGCAGCTCCGAGGACAGCCTCCAGACCACCCTGGAGGAAGGTCTCAGCTTTAGCGTCTCCCCCCCTCGAGGAGACCTAGGACTCTCCCTGGCCCTGCCTCTCCTCTGCCCTCTCCCCCTCCCTCACCCCGACGAACCCCGACAAACCCCCAGATCGCTGGGTCACCCCTCACTGAGAGGCCGCAGTACCGCATTCAACCTCCAAGCCACTAGAGGGCACCAGAGGAGCCAGAGCAGCTGTGGCAGCAGCACCAGTCCCGGCTGCCCAAGGCAAGACTCTATAGACCCTTCGGATGATGATTGTGGGATAGGGACAGGAGGGGAAGGATCCAATCAGGCTTTTAACAGCGAACATTTATCGGAGACGCTTAGTAGTTTGTCTCTGACGTCACTGCTGTCGCCTAGCTCCCTGGCACCCCCGCTGGTGAAGAAGTGTAATAGCACTGGGAGTTTGTATCAGGCAAATCTTTCTGTCAGGAGTAAAGATGGACAACAGTACTATGAAATAGATGCTCATGGGTACCTCTCCAACCCTTGGACTGAGGAGAGGGGTGGACAGGAAGGGGAGACGGGGTTTGGAGTTAAAAGTACAAGTCTGATGATGGATGCCGGCTCGAGGAAAAACAGATGAAACTTGATCTATCGGTTGGAACTTTATATTTTGTTCAACTTTCAACCTCTTGGAAAGTAGAGGTGTTTGATTGATATCTGTTCAGTGAACTCATCTCCTCCCTCTGTCTTTCTCTCTTTTTTCATCAGTGAGGTGTCCATGTTCTCTTCTGAGGGATTGGTATCAATTTTGTGGAGGATTACAATGACTTCTGGGTAATTAAGGCATTATCTCATTTCCTGAGACGTGGATATTCTTTGAGAGCAATACAGCAATGGCAGGACCCTTGAAAGACATGCTAATGATGGCCTTGCATGGAGCATAGTCACCCTCATCCATACACCCAAAGAAAAGCAAGAAAAAGAACCAAAATGTGAATTTCGTGTGAACATTGTCGGAACAATGATGAAACTCCAAAGGAAAACGATTGGGTTCTCCTTGACTAACAGGGCTAGCTTAGCAGCTAATGCTAACGCTCCTGTGATTGATAACAGGGATAGCATAGCCTAGCTGCTAACTCTAGGCTAATGGTAGGCTAATGCGTTTGTCCTCTTGAAAAAAGACAATGCTTATTATTAAGATAAGCAGATTGTAGTAGGAGTCCTTTCGATGAGACTTTGTACAGATTCGTTTTTTATTTTATTCACATCTATAAGGTAGCATTGATTACCAACTTTTTCTTTTAGCTAAATAACGTTTGATAGGTGAAAGAAAATCAAGGTTGCATATTTGATGTTTTCTAATTATAAAACGTATTGGATCTGTATGAATGTAGATGTGTCCCTCTATGTGTGTTAGTGTGAGATATAAAGGGTCATCTAGAAATAGCAAAATGGCACCTTTTTAAATGGAAAAAAATAAATATGTAAAAGCTATAGTGAAGAGGCGTGGGGAATGAATGAGAACATATGCCGTACCATAGAGGAATAGGCCATGTTCTCATGAATCACCCATGAACCAAGGGCTTAAGAGAAGAAGATGCTCTCCTATTCCTACTGGATAGATACACCATATTCAATGACAGATCGAGATCGGAGGCCATCTTGGTTGGTGAAAACGAAGTCCCGGTCAGTTTCACAAAATGGAGTCCCTGTCTCTTGTCGCCCCTTGCTGACATTTGTGCAGCGTTGTGTATCGACATTTTGAAGGAAAATTGTATACCTCAGGTGGACCACAGAAAACACTGAAGTGGATCTATAAACACATGAAAGGTATTTTTTTCAACACTCACACTTTGATGTACACATAAATATACAAGCACATGCAGGCACGCTCACACACACACACACACACACCACAACCACAAATATGTCAAAGATGTCAGCTTAACTGCAGTATGTTTTGGTTTTTCTTAAAGACAGAAAAAGATCAGAGAGGAACAAATCTCTCACTCTATCTCTCTTTGTCCAACATTATCTTCCTTTCATTCTTTCTCTTTATCCGTTTGAATTAAAGGGGCACTCCACTATTTTCTAACCTCATATTCAATATCTCCATATAGACACTGGAATGTTGCAGGAAGGAAAGTAGGAATATCAAGTTAACAAGTAGCGAAGTATCACTTTAAAATACCCACCTTGGAAAAGCCTGTTTATAATACATATTATTTCCCCAGTATATGTGATATGCAATATGTGAAGCATACAGATATATGACACAGATATAGGTAGAAGATAGGCAAGAGGGTTCAAATATATTGCTATTAATAAAGGCATGTATTACAGTAAAATGTCAATAGGATCCATTGAGATTCAAAGGTCATTCAATTATGATGTGTGAGAATGTCTATGTATTCCAAGATGGTAGGATGAGGATGTCTTTTGTTCTTGCCTTTTCCCCGGGCCCCCAAATTGCATGTTGTTATTCTTTTGTGAAATGTCATTTTAGAGTCATAAAAGTGGATTAGCTTCTCAACCTGCTGATTCTTGAGACCTTTTCTTTAAGATGGTGACTTATCCTATCTATAGGACGCGTCATCATTCATTTGAACGTCATACCCTTTTCACCTTCTCATGTTAAACATTGAACCTTTTCTTGAGGCAACCAAAGTCTCATTCTCTCCCAAATCTTTATTGATTACGTTACTGATTCGTCGTAGTAGCAGCTGTGTGGGAACACTAGCAATTGCTAGCTCAGTTTCAATGTATAATTCCTAGGGATGACTTAATGAAAGGTAAACTCTTCCAAAGGGGATGTTGTATGTTTTGATTGTAAGGACGAAGTTAAGGTTTGTTAGTGCTGTCTACATGTGTGTGTAATCTTGAGAGTAGATTTGTAAGGATAGAAAAACACAATTAGATAACAACACAAACCCAACCCATGTATTATACATATTCATCAGTGTCAATGTTGGACTCTACGTCTGGTGTTTCTCTCTCTCTCTAAAAATAATGGACTCCAACTATTCAAATAGCCTTCTTCATTTACCTTGGGCATTCCTCTTGATTGTTCTAGCTCAACAAACAGACAGGCCAAGTCAGAGAAATAAGCTAAATAAATTATAAAATCAAATAGAAACTTCAGTGTCTCTCAGGACCTGAAGTGTGTGTGTGGAATCAAGGGAAAATCTCTTCGACAAATATTTGAAATGAGAAACCGTGGGTTTGGGCTTTAGATTTAATCACTTGGTCCACACAGATATAAATGTCATCGGTTACTTTAAAAAACAACAGATTTTTACTTGCCGGCTTTTTAAAGCCCTTATCATTCCATGATACTAACACCATGTTAAAATACAAACGCGACAAGACTACATATGTTCAAACATATTTTGTTCTCAGACATTTCAAAAGGTTTGAGACCAGAAGAGATGTTGTTTACTACAAAAGGCTGCTATTCAACCAACCGGCTGTTTAGTAAGCCTTTGATAAGGTATCTGAAATTAACACATCTCTTATCTCTTCACGTCAGAGTGGATCCTGTCTTGTCTCACAGAGATATATCATATGGCAGTTTATTTTATATTTTATTTTCTCCCTCTGTTTTCTTTTATTTTCATCTTCTGCGGTCTTCAGAGCCGTATCTCACTGTTTAGTGTCTTAAATGATTAACAGTAGCATCAGTCTTCCTCACACAGCTTCTAAAACTAAAGTGTGTTTGACATCTATAAGTATCAAAGAGAAGCTTATTAGTGTTAGCGGCAGGTGTGTGTTCCTGCTTGGATGAGTGGGTGTATTTGGGAATGCTCATCCCTCTGCTCTCAGATTTTTTAAACAGCTGTATGAAAGGCATTGATCCTAGTCACAATCTATCCTGTGGGTTTCTTGATATTCAGCAGCAACATGCACATTTTCAGCTAGCCTGGCCTGGCCTTTATTCAAACACTATTTAGTGCTAACAACACTAGCTTTCTGTGTCTCGGTCTCGTCCGCTCTCAGTTTGAAAGGGTTTTTAACATCAATCTATGGTTGCGTTGCAAATGGCGCTCTATTCCCTATAATACCCTAAGGTTAAAAGTAGTGCACTATATAGGAAAAACAGACTATACATCTGGTTAAGTCTATAACACTGGTACACCTGGGGCTTACCTCCCCATGGAGAGAACCAGACTGATCAAAAAGTACACACATGCACACACACGCAGAAATACACACGCACGCACGCACGCGCACACACACACACACACACACACACACACACACACACACACACACACACAGCCTGATACACTGGCACACCTGCGCCTCCCTCCTCCCCCCAGAGAGAACCAGTCTGATCAAAAGACTGCATACGCGAACAGGCATCTGCTAAACACTAACACTAACACACAGCTGTCCAGAGCAATCTACAACCCCTTGATGTACTGTACTCCCATTCTATTGAATTATATGAAGAGAGAGTGAGATAGAGAGAAGCACAAGGGTTACTAGGTGTGTGTGGGATCAGACTAACACAAGAGGAGGAATAATAGAAATGAATAGAGATGAATGAGAGTGAAAGGATGGTGATGGTGATAGGTGTGTGTGCTGTGTATACACACACACACACACACACACACACACACGCACACACAGACACACACCTTCGCTGGCATGGCCGCAGTCTTAGCTTGTTAGATACTGCCCAGCTGTGGAGAGGGATGATGTTGAATCGTGTTCTGGGTGTGTATGGACATCTGGGATACACAGAGGGAGGGAGAGACGGATGGTTCTTTGAAGTTGTCACCCTCAGGATACACAGGTTCTCTCTTCTCTCATATCTCAGAATAGTTGATGTAATGGAATAGATATGCAGGTTAACCCTGTGCAAAGTGCCATCACCTCAGGGTAAAGACAGGGAAAGAGAGATGGGGGAGGAGACAGTGCATGTGATGTGTGAATGCATGCGGTCATTGCTGTGTGTGTTTCCCTCATTTATAGGACCCTTCGGTAACAACGCAGCATATGGAGGTGTCTATTCACCTGCCATTTGAACACGGGCAGTGACAAGACCACCCGTGGGGTCCTGATGTGTCAAAACTAATTAAGCATCATTCAAGCCAACGTCCCCATCTCCCTACACTGTTAGTGTTGCGGCTAACGCTAACCTAATTGTAATCTAGCGTGTCTTGATTGATTTAGCTTGACAAGTAGCGTAGAGGTGATCTGACTTTGGCCTGCCATAGACACATTTACTTAATTGAACATTAATTGAGATGGTAGGCACCTGTTATAGACTACACCTGTCCCATTGGTTATAATGGATGGAGTTCAGACTACTTTACAGTGTGAAACAATAGGCTGATTTAACGCTACAGTCTATTTGTCTTCTCAAATCAAGGGGAATATATCACTGATTTCCAAAAACACTTGCAAATATTCCAGTTTGTACCTTTTAAGTGATGGTCTTCAATTGTGTTCCATTGAATTAATCCTTCTGGGTGGTTTTTAAATGATAATGTACAAAAGGTGGGATGAATCTATTCACGTTTCATAATCCAAAAGCAGTTTTCATAACAAAGTGGGGAAATGATGATAAATGGGTCATTACAAACTGTAGCAAATGCATTCATGTGGGAAAATAATGTTTCTTTTTTTGTATAAATAGTTAATGTTTTGTCGTAGGGGAATGTGGATTATACACACATGCACACACACACACACACACACACACACATACTAAGACCAAATTGAAGAGCATTACTACTTGATAGAATTTTTTACAGAAATAACAAGATAAGAACTCTCAATTTAATTGGAATTCCTATAAAAAATATATATTACAATGCAACACTAATGGGTTTTAGAAACTGGTGGGCTCAGATAGCCAATTAATCACTGAAGCGGCTACATGTGTTTTGTCTCAGAGTCTTTGTTTAATGGAGGTGAATGAGAACGAAGAGCCTGTTGATGAAGACGTGCAATTACCAGCCTATTTCCTTATCTAGGCTTAAGGTTTATGACCATATAAGGACCATATTTCGTTGCCTAAAGTACTATACATGAATAGTGCAAGGAGTTAATGAGTACAGTCTGTGTCTGTCTGTGTGCTTTTTGTTATCCTAATAGGCAGTCAAATTGGTATTACTACAGCCCAATAATCGTACTTGATCCCTCCTCCCCTATTTCAATTACTGAAACCACAGTGAAGAGAAATACAATGGAAAACAAATTATCTCACTTTATTATTGATGAGGTTTTGTCTCTCATCTGGTCTGTGTGTGGTGTCAGTGTGGATCTGTTTGAGGTTGAAGGGGGAGGTGGTGTGTGTGTGTGTGTGTGTGTGTGTGTGTGTGTGTGTGTGTGTGTGTGTGTCACCATCATTACCGATCTGTGCTCAGTCTTAAAGGACAAACACATCAATCACAACGGCGGCCATATTGTTCTGAATAAGAAAAGGGGTCAGTAGGCTAGCTCAGGCTAACTCCAGAATCTCCATGTATTTACATAATATTGGTCATACAGTACCAGCACTCTGATAATATCTTGATAAACCCATTTATTTATTTATTTTCAACCAGCAACTATCTCTCTCTCTATCTCTCAAACAGACAGATCCCACTCATTCCAAAACCATTTCTCATGTCTCCTTTTCTCAGATCAGATTTTCATGAAAATGTTTCCTTCCCTCTCCTCTTTCTGTCACTCTCTCCTCTCCCTCTGTCGCACTGCTATCAGACACTCGTGAGGGAAGAAGACATTTTCATGACAATGTGATCTGTAAAGCTCAAAGGGAGAAACAGTGGTAGAGTATTGATGTGTGTGTCTGTGAACATCTCTTCTTCCACATGAGAAATGGTTTTGGAATGAGTGGGATCTGTCTGTTTGAGAGACGTTGAAGTAGAGAATTCATATAGTTCTTTGAGCATTTCCGCCTCCACATGTCAACCTGTGTGTTTCTGTGTGTTGTCACCTGTCATGCTGGTAGTCATAAACACATCACACGCTCATCGTGTGTGTGTTTCTTTCCACTTATTTCATTCATTTGAGTCAGTAATGCCCAGAGCACGCAGGGGCTTACCGGCGAACGATGAACTGAAAACTCAAAATAGTCATTATTCTACAAGCTTTTTGTTCACGTTGTTCACCAAGGGGAGCTTATTGGAGACTTGTAAAGTGAACTTGAAACGAGGTCTAGTTGTGGCCGTAACCGGACTAGATTGTGAACGACTCTTGGCAGAATGCATTGCTTAACTGCCATGAGGTTGATTAGCACAATATAGTTCGAACTGCAGCCCCCCAAAAGATTTGTTCTTGAGGTCGAGTTTGTTGAGCAGAGGCTGTGTATGTTTTGGTTCTACAAAGCTGTGTCCATCAACATTCAATAATCAATTCATTGCGTTCATTCTTGCACCATGCGATCAATTATCACTTCTATACAATGTATTTGTATTGTCTACGCTGCCTGCAGCATGATCTATTTAGCCTGCGCTAGACAGTGACAGACAGTTGTTGGTTGGAGCATGCCTCCGGAATCACCGGAGGAGAGCGTATTGAATCCTGCTGTAGAATTAATTGCGGCCAGCAGGTCAAACAAACGACTAAAATGAACAAGTCACTCAGAAACGAGTCAGTAAAAAGAGTTGTTCAAAAATAACGACTCATTCGCAAACTGCACATCACTAGTGTGCATGCATCTGCTTCCGCTATTACAAGGACTCCCTTCATCCGTTAATTAGAGAGAAACATCTGTTGACTGCAGCGTGCACACACACACACACACAAACAAACATACACACACTACTCTTCACAGCAGTACATCTGGAGAAGAAGTGTCTATGCTACTGAGTGTATTGGTGTGACTGAGGTCTCAGAGTGTATTGGTGTGACTGAGGTCTCAGAGTGTATTGGTGTGACTGAGGTCTCAGAGTGTATTGGTGTGACTGAGGTCTCAGAGTGTATTGGTGTGACTGAGGTCTCAGAGTGTATTGGTGTGACTGAGGTCTCAGAGTGTATTGGTGTGACTGAGGTCTCAGAGTGTATTGGTATGACTGAGGACTCAGTGTATTGGCTTCTAACATAGGGAGTGGACACATCAATA